>NW_010197214.1:10999-43455 GCF_000695765.1 Mesitornis unicolor | reverse complement strand
CAGCAGGACTGATGCAATTTTTCTTCCCTCTTTTTTTCCCCTCCTCATTCGTCATTGTCGATGCAGACACCTCTTTAAGCCTGAAGAATTCAGCAGCAGATCTTTTCACAACATTTGAACAGGGTTCTCTCATTGGAGACAGCTTGTGGCTTAAGTTCTCAAAATTCTAGGCTGAGAAATGAAGATGAATAATAGATGATTAAGTGTTTCTTAATGTCGGACTGTTTTGGAGATTTTTATGTATGTGCATATATACATATCAGTTGGGTCTGGGTGGAGGGAACCCATCTGGCCCAATGGGCAGCTTGCTCCGGAAGGTTTGTATTCTTTTAAAAACTGATTCTTCTGAGATCTAAACTGGTTTAGGGTTGTAGTTTATCTTTTCCATCAGGTCAGTGTTGACCACAGTGTGCTATGGAATGGTTGGCTTTTGTAGTGCCGTAGCCAAGTGGAAGAAGATTCAGCATCCATGAGCATTTCTCACTGGTCTTAGCATATTTAATATCTAATTTAACGCTAGAAAGCTGAAGATGACACTGAGACCTGGGAGAGGCTGGAGAAGCCTTAGTCCCTTTGTGCCAAAGCTGCTTCCTTTTTATTGTGTTGAACGTGTCTGCAGCTACCGGTGCAAAATAAATGCACGGGTGAGCAGTTTTCACGTTTAAAAAAAACAACCGACCAACCAAAAACCAGCTGTCAGCTGTGTGATAACTTCACTTATTTTATTTCCTTTGTGTTCAGAAATCATGGTTGTTCTTGGTAATTTGCACGTTTCCAATAACGGTGTAAAAACCGTCGTGGTGTGTGCAGCTGAACACACCAAAGGAGCATCTCTCTGACCAGGAGAGGGAACAGAGTGGAAAGGGTGTGCCCAAGCTTATTTCTATAGTAATTTTGTCTTAGCTTTCATATTGTTGTTCAGCTCCACTGGTGATAAGAACAGTGGGAGGGTTAGTGTAGATAAGGCATAGATAGATACGGCAGATACTTAGTAGCGACAAAAGAAAACAGACATCCAGAAATAGCCACTGCCACTACAGCTTTCTGCATACTCTTTGGATGTTTAAATATGGATTTTATTTTTCTTTGGCTTTTGGAAGAGCCCCTGCAGAGGTACAAGAGCACCACGGGGCTGGTGTTAGGCCAGGCTAGCTGAAGTGGGTGACTGCCTGGCAGAGCCGGGCAAGCACCGACACCAGCCCACTGCTCCCTGTGCTTATGCAGGAGGAGAAAGGATCTTGGCCAGCCCTTGCTGTTCTCATCCCGTATTTGATGTGACCAAGGTCAGTCCTGCCTGTGCTGCTGAGAAACCTTCAAGAGTCAGAAGCTGGAGTCAGCTTCCTGACGGCGCTAAAGGGGACGCAGCAGGGACTGTGTTCTGAGGCAGGAGTGCTCGTGTTTAAATCTACCTTCTCTACAGGTCTCTGAAGCACAAAGCCATCTGCTGGCATGCGTTGTACAAAAAAATACAGGTGTGTGCGACCAGAGACTTTTAAATCTGCAGCACTGAAGGCAGAGGCCCCATGCGCTGTGTGCATTTGCTTGCGTTGTGCTGTTCGTTTGCTTTCCAAACTCTGGTGTCTCCCGCTACTGCACCACGACCTCCCAGGATTCAAACGCAGGGCAGAGGCCTGTGATCTGAATGTGTCCTGGGTTATTATTAATGAAAACGAAATTAAATTTAGATGAGTTTTCTCCTGCAGTGCCAAGTACTACAGTGGAATGCTGTGCTATGGCATGCTGGCAGCAGCTGCACATCTCTGCTTCTTCTCAGGAGTTTTCAGCCCTTTGAGTAATTCACAAGGCTTGTGTGAAGTTATGCTTTACACTGTGGAACATCTTTCTACCTTATATGAACAACCAGTGGGACTTCTTTTGCAGTGTCCTAGATAGAAAGGACTACTTAATGAGGTCATTTAATTCCTCTGCTACAGAGCCTGTGAGGGTTGCTCCTTATCCCAGCAAGTGCTTTGACAGGTTTTTATAAACGTTTGGAGCAACGCATCTTCCATTAGTTTAGAGACTGTTTCACATTCTTACAGGATTTCTGCACAAGGGCACTCTTCCAAATAATCAATCACTTTCTTTTTCTTATCCTTCAAATAATTCATTCTTCTGGGTTTTTCTGGTCGTGTTTTTTTGTGAACACTGCTGTGTGTTGTGGAACTTGTGCGGGAGAAGTCAGGTTGCTGTCCAGATACCTCACTCTCCTTCGTTACGGTTTACTCACGTCTTCTAAAATGTGTTGGTACCATCCAGCGTGTTCTCAATATGTGAAATGTCAGCTCATTTGCATAAACACTTACAAACCTGCATCATTAACAAGGACTTCATTAGCATAATATTTAAAACATAAACAATAAAGCAAACCAAGAAGTAATCACTTTGGCAACTTAGCAGACGTCTGCTACTTCAAAGCACTGTATTATCCCATCCTTCTGTCTATCAGAGGCTGCAGGTAGGCCTTGTGTTGCCATGGTGTTCTTGTCAAATGTGTGTAGAGGGGATCCGTTTTAAAACGTACACTGCAGATGTAGCCCTTTGTAAGTTATTTCTTCCAGCAGGTTAGATTGTAGTAGGATATGATTTAAAGAATTGTCTGAGACTTTGTATTGCCTCTCTTTGGAGCACTTATTTGCAGGGTGTGGAGGCAGAGGGGTTTTCTTGACATTTCACTTTGCGTATCAAGTAAAAGCAGACCAAAAAAAAGTCAACCAGCACAGCCAGAACACTAAACCACTACTCAGAACTGTCTTTAAGCACAGTGATCTTTTGAAAGTATTGCAGAACTAGCAAGTATATCTCCATCCCTTCCCTCCAGTAGTTAGAGCTTCCTTCTAAAACTGGCATAATCAGCCTCTGAAGACTTTTAAAATTTTTATTATTAATAAGATGTACGTAACCTAACAGCTTCTGTATAAACACTGCTCATACAAATGGAAACTACCTGAGAATACAAAAGCTGCCGTGCTAAAACAGTTGTGGGACCTGCGTATGCCACTCAATTCAAAAGCAAACAAACAACACTCCTGTTCCCAAACCTCAGAGGCAAAATTTGGGTATTGTTGGGATAGCAGAGATCAATTCTGCTGAAACAATACAAATAAAAATACCAGTTCAAGTGAAGAGACACAAATAGAAATTACTACATGCATGGTTACCTGGCCGCTGTCAGGGTAAGGGTGTAAAAGGCTCTGTATGAACTGCTTACTTAGAGACATCACTTAAGCACATGGGGAAGTTCACCTTCACTCTGAGAGGAGTGAAGTACCTTCTAGTACTATACTTCTGATTTTACTGTTAACAGCTTGAAAGGAATTTATGGTACTTCAATATTAAAGCAGAAACCTTTGGAATTCCTTCATAGAATCATAAAATCTCAGGATGGTTTGGGTTGGAAGGGACCTTAAAGCTCATCCAGGCCAACCCCTGCCATGGGCAGGGACACCTCCACCAGCCCAGGCTGCCCAAAGCCCTGTCCAGCCTGGCCTTGAAGATCGCCTCCTTTAGATCTCTGCCCATCAGGCTGGAGTCAACTGTGACAGTGATGAATTGCTGGTTTAAAAACCAAATTTAAAAAAAAAGGGGAGGGAAAAGTAGAGCTGTTAGAAAAGTCAACCTCTTTATTTGTCTCTGCTTCAAATTTACCAACTGTGAGTAGTGTCATGCCTTAGGCACTATGGTTTCACTGGTGATTTCATCAAGTGTGCATGTTGTTCTTATTCACATACTTGTCATATTAGGTCAAAAACCTTTGTTGTTTGTTTAGATGGTTGAACTAAAGCTGGCCTCCCAGTCCTAATTTGCGGGAAGGATGCTTTTCATCAAACTCGGAGCTTTTCTTAGGGTCATTGCTCATAAAATTGGAATTCCGCAGCCAAAACAGGCCTTAAAATGTTGGAAAATAAAGATGGAGCACATTGTCAAATATAATCCAACTTTAAAGGAAAATTCATTTTAAAATTGCTTTGAAATGGCTTTAAATGAAAGCAATATGAAGATTTAATTATTCACTTTGGTGTGTGCTTGTTTTCCCCTAGGTGGCATTGGCAGGGTCGTCAATGGTGCTTTTATGGTATTGAAAGGTCATCGTTCAATTGTGAACCAAGTCCGGTTTAACCCTCACACTTACATGATCTGTTCTTCTGGCGTTGAAAAGATTATCAAGGTAAGATGAATTATCAGAAAACGCATTCTTTCCCTGTTTCAGGAAGAAATGCTTTGTTTTGCTCCCTGTCATTGCTTTCCACTCCCATCTTGCCTTCCCATCTCTCTGCTGTGTGAAGTGCTGTGTCTCATTTGCTGGCATTAATTGTGCATTTCAACTCCATGTCAATTTTAAAGGTTTTAGAGAGAAGGGATAAAATCAGGATGTCCTGGATTTGTACCTTGAAAAAGGCATTTTTTTCCAGTTTCGTTCTGGCTGTAACTGGTGTGTCATGCAAGCAGTCCTTCTCAGGAGAGTTTGGTCACAGCTGTAACGTGTAATTTTCTAAGACTTCTGATACTTTGGGCTAAAATTTAATAAGAATCTCTCTGAAGAGTATTGTTGAGCCTTAGCCTAGCCTGACCTAGCTGACTTGGGCCCAAGTACTGTCTTAGGAGCCATTCTGTAACTTCTGTACACACTTTTGCATTGAATCAATTCAACACACCTTTCTGTGGCTTCCAGAGGAAGCAGGACTCTTAATACCTTCCACAATATCGCAGAATCACACAGACTCACAGGATATGAGGAGTTGAAGGGCCCTGGAAAGCTCCCCCAGTCCAACCCCTGCCAGAGCAGGATCACCAGAGCAGTCACACAGGAACACGACCAGGGCTTTGGGTGTCTGCAGACAAGGAGACTCCACAACCTCTCTGGGCAGCCTGGGCCATGCTCTGGACCCTCACACTGACAAAGTTTGTCCTCATCTTCAGCTTGAACCTCCTGTGCTCCAGCTTGGGACCATTGCCCCTTGTCCTGGCATTGGACATCCCAGAGCAGAGCCTGGCTCCTGCCTCCTGACACTCATCCTTTCCAAATTGATCCCCAGGAATGAGGGCACCCCTCAGTCTCCTCTGCTCCAAGCTCAAGAGCCCCAGCTCCCTCAGCCGCTCCTCAGCAGGAGATGCTCCACTCCCTCCATCACTTTGTGGCCCTGCTGGACTCTTTCAAGCAGTTCCTGTCCTTGTGGAGCTGAGAGCCCAGCACTGGACACAAGATTGCAGCTGTGGTGTGAGCAGGGCAGAGCACAGGGGCAGGAGAACCTCTCTGCCCTACAACCACCCCTTCTCATCCAGCCCAGGATGGCGTTGGCCTTCTTGGCTCAAGGGCACATTGCTGGCTCAATATGTCCTTTCTGAATCCTCTAACAACGTACAGTGTAGTTAGAATGTTTGTGCCTTTTTATGTGGGATGTAAAGCCATAACAAATTTAATTAGTTTCTGAAACTCCCTTTCTTTAAGGAAAGACAGCCCATATTGCAGGAGCAAGGCAGAAACCTTTGTCATTTCTAACAGCAGAGGTTGAGAGTGGAGGAGCAGAGCGGGGTGTCTGTCAACAAGATGAAAGAGACCAGAATGATTTAATTTTTAAGCAGAATGATGAGAACTGATGCTGCTTCTAACTTATTTATTGAATGACTTCATAGAAGTCTTACCTGCGTGTGACTATAAATGAGGTTGTTTAAGTATCAGTAAGTGCTTTATCCAGCTACAAGTTGACCCAATGAACTTGTCCTGCAACAGAATATTTTAGTGGTCTGCAACTTATGGACCAGAACTGGCCCAAAACCCTGGGACCATGGCCCAGTGCCCAGCTGCATCACTTGCATTACAGCTACCATCAGCATTTGGATTCTGTTTGTAGTTCAGCTTTCCTTTTCTTCTGTCTTCCACTGGTACCTTAAGTTTGCTTTCCTACTTTTTCTTCATCTGTGTCCCTCTGACAGGCTTGATTGCAAATCTATCAGACACCAGCTTTGGACAGAAGTGCACTGAGCAGTCTTAGCAGCTCACTGATTTTTCCATTTCCAAGCAGTCAAACTGCCACTCTTTAACAGCAGTTCTCCCAGGGGCATTTTTATTTTCTTTTCCTTTGGGAACTTGATTTACGCAGCCCGAATCCTCCCTTTTGGCTTTGAGATCTGCTGACCCTTCACCCTGTGAATCCTTCCTGCATGAGCGTGCTTAGACGGTTGGATTAGCATCGGTACAAACATCCCCCGTGTTGCTTTTGTGTACTTCTGCGAGAGTTTTGGCGAGGGCGGTTTTGCCTGGTGATTAAAAGGTCAGTTTGATTAAGGCCCCAGTCACAGGTCGAGTAACTCTTTGAAAGACACCTCTGCTTGAATGCTTCCTCAGAAGAGGACGCCTGTGGCGTCGCAGTGTGTGCAGTGGGACTCGCGTAGTTGCTTTGAAGGAACTGAATTCCCCAAACGTTGCAAGAAACAAATGAAGAGAAGGGTGTTTAAAGTATTAAGCTTATTAGAGCCAGAACTTCTTACCCTTTTGTTGTATTGTCATTTTGTCTCGGATTTGTGCCATGTCTGTGGATCAGGTTGTTTTAAGGCTCCTATGTTGTCTGATCTGCATGACTCCACTCCTTAAAGGCACTGTCTTAGTGAACAGCAGTTTGCAGGTAACCATGCAATGGTGGTTTCTTTGTTCTACTTGTACGGATAGGCTGGAGCCTACGAACTGCCACGAGCAGAAGGGCAAAGCAGGAAAAACACCACCAGCAGTTCTGAGGGGCTGCTGACTGCGTTAAAAACTGCTCGGACACAAGTCTGTCCCTTGCATGGCATCCTTCCCACATAGAGATGCTTGACGTGCTTGCTCAGAGGAGTTGATACATCAAGAGGAAGAGCAGTAGATAAAAATTGTAGCTAGGGGTTTTACGTTTTATTGGTTTTGTTTGTTTTTAATCAGTTCCTTAAGAAGTGCCTTTCCTTTTACTGTCCTTCAAGTGTCTTCTGAACATTTTTCTGGCATTAAATCACAGGCAATAACTCGCGGTGGTTGGCTGGTGTTCCATTCCCCCAACTGCAGAAACTCTGTGATGAATTAAAAATGTGGATGCAAGTAGTTGTTTGTCTGAGCCCTTAATTTTTAGACTAGCTGGCCTAAATTTAGTACCTCTAGAAGTGAGGAATTGATAGCACCAGCATCAAGGCGTGATGGTGCATACAGACAAGCCATTCAGTAGCTCCACGTGCTTCTGCCAACACACTTGCTATTTTAATGCTGATTGCAAATGAGATACAAATTCATCTCGGGCCTAGCCCTGCTGAAATGAATAGTATTCACTAGAGTTATTTTGACCTTTATGGTTTGTGGGGTTTCTTTTGGTTGGTTTGGTTTATTTCTTTACTTTGTTGTAAAGTACCTGCAAGACAGTGCAGTAACTCAGTGGCTCAGGGCTTGATTTCTGCTAGGACTCAGAATACAATGGATAAGATGGGGGGGTGGGAGTGAACATTCAAGTGAGGAGGTTTCAGAAACCTGAAATTAGACTCAACAAGCTCACAAATAAAGGACGCTGAAAGCCTTGACTCCAGGCAGTGTGTGCTGGACATCAACGCAGATGAATTGTTCATTGCCCTCCATTCCAGAAACCAGAGCCTCAGTAAAACTGTGTGGAAAAGCACAGCTGTGAACTAAAATTATCATTTGCAGCAAGCAATATAAAATAGAAAAATACCACTTTCTCCTCAGTTAAGTGTGAGAGACGTTGGGATGCGCTGGCAGGAAAATGAATTGCATTGCAGGAGAAATAAATGAGACGTTCCCTCTGATGTGTGGGGCTTAGAGGAGGGCCATGGAGAATTATGCTGTTCAAGACAGCTCCAGAAACGATAATGGGTAAAGTGCATTAGGATTTCCAGAATAAAACCCTGGTTTATTTTGGAACTAGAATGCTCTGTAGCTGTGGTTCTGAGCACAGCTGTGGTTGGGCCTATTGGTTTAAAAACCATCAGTCTATCAAAGATAGCAAAGTCTGCTTGCCCATGTTGCCATGGTGAGAGATTAATGTCGCTGTGGCTAGCTGCCTCTGCCTAATCAGATCATCTAATGGAGCTGCTTTTAATTATTCTCATGCTATGGGCATAATTACTTTTTTGTTTTAAAATTTGGGGCTTTGCCACCATGGAATACAAGCAATTCAGAGATGCTCTGAAGCATCTGTGCTGAAGTAGAGAACCAGTTTTGTACTCTTCTGTTGTTCCTATTTTCGTACCCGTACTCAAGGCATCGGTGAGTAATGTTCAGCTCCTGGATCCTCTGACAGAAGGAACTCGATAGGTTCTTGCTTCTGTGGGATGATTTGCCAACTTCTTTTCTCCAGTTTGCTCACATTCTTCCTTGACGCGGCATCAGTCGGAGGATGAAAACAAGGCAAAGCCATCGCGCTTACAATGCAGCCCATTTCGGTGGTCACAGGGAGCACTGGACCAGTTGCTGCAAGTTTAAAGATGTCCTGGTTCTGCCAAGGGTAGACCCTTGGTCTGATTTCTTGCTGGGATGCTGGCAGGCCCTCACACTTCAGAGCAGAATCCTCTCCTCCATTTACATGTCCAGGCATACAGTATGAGAAGGTGTATGCCTCTTAAATACAAAGAGTTGATCTACTTGCTGAAATGCTCCGTAGTGGGACAAAGAGGGGAAAAGATGTGACAAATTGTGAGAAGGTACCGAACATATGCTCGTTAAATCAAGAAGGCAGCAACTCAGAACAGTCCTTTGAGCAAGTGGAGGTTTGTATTTCTATTTTAAAAAGAAATTGGTGTATCCCCAAATCAACAATCTCTCTCGTGCATCTACTGAGAGAGCACTCGTTCCTGCCTTGTCTTTAGAAAGTGACCGTGGGAAATAACTTGAGGGTGAAGAAAGATTCTTCCTGTTATCTTGAGTAATTCAGAAAGGTGAAGTATGGTTGATGGAAGTCTACACATAGTGGGCTTAGGTTGGGTTTTGTTACTTGATCCAAGCCTGGTGCTTGTCCCTTGAGCTGTGTGTGTAAGTGCAGTGCTTGAACCAAGCAATGGGGACTGTCTGTTCTGGTTTCAAATATTATATTCATGAACTGTACTGGGAGAGAATTTGCTTTAGTACTGCAAACAGTAAAACCAGCAATTAAGTACACATAGTGAATATACCTCGATACTGAGACCCGTTCCTAGGAACAGGCCAACGTAATTCAATGTAAAACTCCTTTGCCTTTGCTCTGAAAGGCAGCTTGATTGCCATACAGAGAGAGGTGTACCTGTAGTCCATTTTAATTTTGAAAGTGTCTCTGTTATCTGTGTGACCAGATCATATGGGGAAGCACTGTAAACTACAAATTACAGAGGATGCAAAGTTTGAGAGAATGCCATAATAAAGGTCACCTGTATATATCTTAAGTTTGGCTGGGCTGTATAAGTAGCTGCAGGATAATTTATTTTGTTTTACTTCCAGTATTAAAGATGTGAGGTCTTACTGTGCACTGTTGAAAATCTGTGACTACAGCAGAGCTGTCATTCTGGTGGGCTTTTTTACAGTGCTTGTCATGGTAGTATCAGATTAAGTTGCACGTGTTAACCACGCATCTGCGAGATGAGTGCTGATTATCCCATTTGCACAGGCAAAACACTCCTTTTGTTAGTGGTTTTGTCTACTGGGAGCAAAACTTGACTGATTTCTGTTGGGAAAAGAGAAATGGTTTTGCCAAAGCCTGTCCCAAAAAGCCAACCTCGTACAGACAGCGGGTATGGAGATTTTTTTTTCCCTGATCTTGTTAGTGTGTTAAACCAAAGCGTGACAGAAACAAGATATTGTATACACAGAACGTTAAGGCAGTGTTGTGGATGAGCTGCATACATACAGCTCTGCTCACAGGAGGTGCTGTGCATCGTGTGATCCATCGATCTAGAATGAAGTGACAGTGGTTGTCCAGTGAGTGCCTTAATCACATTACCCCTGAATCTGTGAGTAAAACTGAGGAAAAGGGTGAGGAGATCCAACCATTGTGTTTGCTATGGATTGCCAGTTTCTTAAGGATATTGGTGGATCATCTTTGAGGCTTTTTTTTCCTTTTTTTTGTCCTTTCCCCCTCTCCACACCAGGAAAACCGAGGTAAGGCTGGACAGACAGCACAGGCCAGGCTGCTGCTATTGATGAAATCACTTCACTTTGCAATGCTGCTCCCTCTCTCCACTTGAAAAGTAGCTTCCAGTAAAACTCGCCTCTGTCCCCTTTTCCCTCTCCCTAAAACTGCTGCAGTGACTTGAGAGGATGCTGGGTGCTTGCTTTCCCTCAGGACTGGTCCCTAAAGGGCGCAGTCACCCGCATACGCTCAGCTCCCTGCCTGCTGCTCAGGTGTGACTGCCTGTGCAGCTGGGTGAGATGTTACTTTCCATCACGGGCACAAGCAGCTCTAGTTTCCTGGGAAACAAGTGCCTTCATTAGTGCCAAGACTGTATTGTAGGCAACAGACTATTCTTACCCTTAGTAAGTAAGCATCCCTTATTACATAAAAATAGAGCCTTGCAATTTGGGAGAAATTATTGCACACTGAAATGATGGGTAGTCTGCAGTGTGAGAGCTTTTAAGTTCTGGATGGGTGAAGTAGATGCAGGAAAAACACATTTGTAAAGAGGGAGAAAGGAAACCCATGTCTCTGGAATACTTGTATTAGTCTGAGGGGTAAAAATCAATAAAAATGATCTGCAACTTGCAATTGTTCCTAGTATTTGCACTACTTTTCTATTGAAAATGCTTACAGAAGTTTATGAACTCAAAGCCATGTGTATTTTTTTGTTTTATTTTCTGCTACAGATCTGGAGTCCTTACAAACAGCCGGACTGCACAGGGGATCTGGATGGCAGAATTGAGGATGACTCCCGTTGCCTCTACACTCACGAGGAGTACATCAGTCTTGTGCTGAACAGTGGTAGTGGTTTGTCCCACGACTATGCCAACCAGTCAGTGCAGGAAGACCCACGGATGATGGCCTTTTTTGACTCCCTGGTGCGCCGGGAGATCGAGGGCTGGAGCTCTGACTCGGACAGCGACCTCAGTGAGAGCACAATCCTGCAGCTCCACGCAGGAGTCAGTGAGCGCTCTGCTTACAGCGAGTCCGAGTCCTCCGCCTCTCTGCATCACTCCCCGCCGCACGTGGCTGAAGAGTCTGATGAAACTGCCTACAACTTACGGGCCTTAAGATCGACTGAATCCCCCTCGGCCAGAGAAGACGTGGCTTCCCGTCAGCAGAGGCTCTCTGCACTGAGAAAGTATCAGGATAAGCGTCTCCTGGCCCTTTCCAATGAGTCTGACTCTGATGACAATACCTGCGAGGCAGAACTGGAGACAGACCTTTTCCCACGGCCGCGGTCCCCGAGTCCTGAGGAGAACGACTCCAGCAGTTCCAGCAGCAGCAGCAGCACAGAAGATGAAGAGGAACTGAATGAGCGACGCACGTCTATGAGGCAACGCAACGCGCTGAGGCGCCGGCAGAAGGTGCAAAAGGAGGAAAGGACTAGTGCTAACACGGAGAACGTGACCCCCTACATAGGTGAGGATATCTATGATTACCCCCAGATCAAAGTAGATGATCTCTCTTCTTCCCCAGCTTCTTCGCCAGAAAGGAGCTTGGCCAACAAAGAAGTTCTCAAAGAAAGGCCTTCTTCTTGTTCAGACAGTGAATCAGTGGAGAGAAAGATTTACAAAGCTTACAAATGGCTTCATTATTCTTACATATCCTACTCAACTAGTAAAGATGGTGAGTCCTCCAGAGCAGATGGGGAGAATGACGAAGGGAACCCAGGAACTAGTGGAAGGCACAGTACAGCACACTCACTAAATAAGGAAGATGCTAGGAGCTTGAGTTCAGTAGTTTCTCAAGGTTCCCCAGCTCTTTCTACTGAAAGCCACAACAAAGAAACTTTAAAAGATTGTGGCTCGATAGAAAATTCTAGTAATGGTCAAGCTCATGAATGTGACAATCAGCGGCAGACGGAGGGTCAAGAAAACTCACCTGAAGACACCAGTGGTGGAGGTATAGAGCATTCTTTTGAGACTAAAAAGCTCAACGGGAAAGCTAACTGCAAAGGGCTAAATAGTTGTACTGAAGAACCTTGCGTTCAGACTGCAGGACTCGTGGAGCAGAAAAACAGTCAGAACTGTCAGCCAGCAGCAAGCCACCACCCGCTGGTTCCTCCGTTCTCCTCTGTTGCCATCTGTAGCATGTCAAGTCACTGCTCCAGATCCCAGACCGAGGACGGCGAGGAGAGGAGCCTCGACACCTCGTGTGTTAACCACAACAACGGCCACTTGCACCTCCGCCCTTCGTGCTTCAACAACGGACAGAGTTTTGGAGAGCAGGAGCCCACGGTGCAAGGACGGCAGGCGCACTCAAACGCTGATAACGGCGACCTCGTCCAGGCAGGTGTGACCTTGCACAAAGACTGCTGCCTGTCGGAAATGGACTCCAACAGCTACACTGTGAGCACCAGAGAGGAGACGGCTGACTCGCGTCCCGCGGGCAGCGAGAGCGCCCAGCCTCTCGGAGGACTGAAAAGACACAGAGCGGAGTTGGAAGATGCAGATTCAGAGAGTTCATCCTTAGAAAAGAAGTTAAAAACATGATAAATGCAAATGTCTGTTGTAGTGTGCACTCTGGAAAGAAAAAAAAAAAGGAAAAAAGTATTAAAGGCACATAGAGCTTGGGTCTGAAACGTGGCGTTTGATTCTCCATTCCATTCTCCAGTGGGTCTGTTTTAGATTGCCAGTGGTTCATGCTGTATAAAAATCCAACTTGCTCCTAATGAGACTGAGTCTAGTGTACCCATACAAGGTTCTGTTTAAAGTAAATCCTTATTAAGACGGTTGACTGAATTATTCCTGTGTGAACATGTGTCGTTTGTCCAGCCAGCCAGCCAGGATGACTGCTTTAAGTTGTAATTGTTCTTCTAAGAAGGACGTTTTCCGTATTGACACTTGGTGCGCATTGCAGGCTGAAGAACGGTTGAATTGGATCGCGCTGATGGTAGCTTGGGGTGTGGTTCTTGTTGAGGAGAATGAGAAGGAAACCTTTCCGGGTCCTTTATTCTGCTTCAGAAACTAAAGAAATGACACCATTAGGGAGGATATTTTCAGAGCTGACTGGTGTCTTTAGAGAAGATACTTCATAAAGCTCTTGCTTCTGGTACGGTTCAGTGACGTTATTTTTATGCCAACAGAAAAGCTATAGGAAATGAGTCTCTTTCCAAAATCAACTTCAGACTGTTCCCATGGTGACATTCAATTTTGTGGGGTTGGTTTTTTTTTTTTAAGAACCGAGTAACACAGTGTCATCACCACAGTAAAATGCGATTGTATGGCAAGAGGAGGGTATTGTGCTGTAGGCCTCACTCTAACCAAGGGCTATTAAAAATTGGGCACTGAAACATGCCTTTCTGCGAGCTTCATGCATACGGATTTATTATTCTTATCATTAAGAATACAGCTCTGAGCGTTGGGATGTGTCTTGACTGTGCCTTCCCATGTGCTTAGCTTTGGGAGGCAGCAGGCCAAGGAGAAAACAGCAGAGGGATGGCTAATGTAACTGATTGTGTTCACGTAAAGTCTGAAAACTGCTTTGTTAGCAGCTTTCTTAGCCCGAAGCTCAAAATAGGAGCTTACAAATTGTCATTGGAGAGCAGGGTTGGTTTTCCACCACTGTGCTGCAGATACTTAAAACCTCAGAAGGGCAGATGAGTTCAGCAGAGCTCTGTGTGTCTGGGAGAGCCTCCTGGAAATGCCCCCTATGTGAGGACACCAGGGTGCCAAGCCTGGCCATCGGAACTTGAGCGGGAGCGTAGCCCTGGCTGTTGACTGCCCTGAACTGAGGAACTGCTCAGGGGAACGGTCCTGTCTTGCCTGGGCGCTGGTTTTAATGGAGCGCCTGGTGAGGGCTCTCGGCCCTGGAGCGCTGGAATTGGCAGAATTGCACTTGCTTCCCTAGCACAAGGTAAGAGGAGTCAGTGTGTGAAGGGAAAAGAAACCACCCATAAAGGACACAAGAGCTGTGTTTGTGCCTTGACAGAAATAGAGGCTTCTTTTGACCCCAGTAACTGTCGGGGGCTTTCAGGCTCAGTACTGATGAAGGGCTAGATGATTTTAAGGAGTTGGAGACTTTTGCTTTCAGTGTCACTTTAGCATGCACTGCTGTAGAGCACTTGTCTCAGAAGAGTTATTTCATGTGCGCAGTACCTGGTACCTGGGGAGAGAAGCAAGGTGCCCTATTAAAACATGATGAAAGCAACCAGGCGCTTCAGAAGGGGTGCTGGGAGGGAAAGGTACGGGAGGGAGACTGGAGAACACGAGCTGAAAGGTTTTCTTACAACTACTGTGTGCTATGGGCTGTTTGCCCACGCCTGGGCAGCTTCGCTACGTGAGAACTCGGAATAAGTTTATGATGTATTTAAGGAGTGTGTGAGATGGCTAAAAGGGAAAGGGATGCTTTCAAAACACGAGTGAGAGTGGCAGTAAGAACAAGTTGATAAACTGTTACCTTATTGAAAAGATTGCTCTGTACTTGTATTTTAGATCACTGCAATCGGTATCACCACAGGAGTGTTCTCCTTGGTTGTATAAACACTTCATGGTAAATGCTGACTTTTAGCCAAAAGCTTGAGTCAAAATCAGCAAATCTTTGAGTCAAAGCTACTTTCTGTTTTATTTTCCTTTTTTTTAAAGTTCTTTATATTGGAAACACTTTCTCCGCTGTCACTGCTGCCCTGCTCTGAAGAACGCCTGTGTTGCCGGTGAATGAGCATCTCCGCTCTCCTTAGACATGGTCGTCGTTTCTCAATGTCTCGAATGCTCTGTGTCTCACTTTCTGGTTCTGTTGTTTTCAAAACAGGTTTGGTGTTAAGGCTCCTCTGCAGGTTCTGGACAGAAAGGTTTGCTGTGGTTTCCCAATGACAGCCTCCCATGCTGGGGGAGGAAGGTGGGCTGCAGCCTTAGCCCTTTCATTCGCAGGGAATTTCACTGCACACAAGAGCTGTAGCTTCTGAATCGGTGTGTTCACCTTCTCACCAGCATCAGGCAGCTGCATTACCTGGAAAAGACTGGAAAAACCCCCAGAAAGGCAAGCAAGCAGCAGCACGTCTGCTCTGAAGTGTCAGCAGTGAAGTGAGCTGCTCTTCGCTTTGTCGCCGAGCGTCTGCTCGCTCCTCCCTGCGCCAGGTTGCTCGCTGTCCTGGGCTGCTGCGTGCGGGTGTTGCTGTAAGTCTGGGGTTGTCACTCCCTGTTTCTTAAAGAGTAAGGTGTTCAGTGGAAAGTCTTACCAGTTTATCTGAAGAGTGTCGCCTTTTCTAACAGCGTGCCACGTACTTGAAACGAGAAGGTTGTGTAAATATTGAACCGCCTTGTTAGTCAGCCGCTATTTACTGATCGTGCTACTTGTTACGGCAGGAACTTTGCTAGGCCAGGCTGTGCAGTTCATCTCCAGAAAAACTTGTCAGTGGGAAAGAAAAGCTCTCCCTTGTGTCTCCTTGACTTTGGACGGAGAAAGATTGATCTTTAAAGAAATGCTTTTTGATGTTCCTATAAGCTCACAAGCTACGTATTTGCTTATTTCAGCTTTCTCTGTTCAAATCATTAATGTCAAACCAACCTGTTTGGCATCTTAATTAAACTGAGAGAGACAGAGTAAACTTCTTCTCTGAAGCAGGCAAGGCTTTTCTGGGCTGGAGTATTAACCACATTCAGACGCGCAAGAGGAAAGGAGATCTGTCACCCAGAGTCCTCCTGGGGTTTTCCAGCTCTGACCGAAGCTGGTGAGCCTCCTCCCGGGCGAGAGGAGATGGTGCTTTGCTGCTGAGGAGCGGCTCGCTCTTGCACACAAAGCACGAGCAGGAAGATGCAGCTGCCTTGAGGAGGGAAGAGCGCGGGGGTTTGACCATGGGTGCACCAGTGTGTTCTGAAATCCAGCCCGTCTCGGCTGGAGTGATGGGTGAGGACAGCTTAAATCAAAACCTTGTTGTCTCAAAAAGTTACAGGGGATTTTTTCCCCCCCCAGGTTTTATAAGAGAACCTCTTTCTTAGTGATTGAAACCCAGTCCCAATCTCTAGACTCAGTCGTAATCATTTATAAGCCATATCACTTGGTAGCTGGAAAAGGAAATGAATGCAGCTAGGTCTGCTTCTGGGGTCTCGTCCTTCCCTGCGTTGTCACATCCTGGTGAGCAGAGGTCTCTTGCTCCCTGCAGCCATCAGGAACTGATGTGGCTTGGTACTGCTGTGGTCTTGGGATGCTTCCGTTTGCACTTACAGTTTGCTTTGCTGTTTGTGGACAGGAGCAAGGTGGGATTTTTGTAACTCCTTCACTGAGGTAAAACACTCCACAGTAGCGAGCTTTCATCTCTTCTTACAGACAGCACCGTGGAGCGTGGTACCCTTCACACCTGATGCTTTCTCTCATTTCACCCACTCATTTTCTGAACGTCTTTGCCAGACTTGGGAAGTTCCGTGCTCTGTTGCAGCGTCTGCAGGGTACCCGAGAGCAATGCAAATAGCTGCAACAACTGAATTACCATGTGCATATGCACACAGGAGTTCTTTAATGAGCTAATTCTAGCACATACATAATTCATAAAACTGTTCATTGCAGCTGTGTCGGGGTGCACTAATTGCCCAGCTCCTGCTGTACCAGTATGAACCAGAGCTCTGTTTCAAACACCTGCTGAGAAAAAGGCCATTCTTTAGGGGGAAAAACACCCTACACCGAAAACCCAACAAGACCTCCGCTGGTTATCGCAGGTGAAGTTTACTTCGGTGGTGGTGCAGGTCGAAAAGTGAAATCTCGGAAGAGATGTCTGTGTGTTGTGTGTAGGAAATAAGCAGTCAGAATTGGGTGTTTGTACTCTGCCTGACTCCAGTCAAGGACTTGAACTCGGGGCTCCTGCCTTTCACTCCGTGTCTGAAGCATCCTGAGCCATCAGCCTATTGCATTATTCAGGAGGGGGCTTTGTTCTTTTGGCTGAAATGCAAAGGGGAAAGGAAATGGGAGCAGTTCCCCAAATGCTGGAGCAGGGCCTCGAGCCCGGCTGTTGGCTCAGAGTTTGCTGAGAAAACGCTGGAAGATTCTTTCTCCCTTGTCCACCTTGTTTGATCTTTGGTGCGGAGAGCAGGAGGGAGATGCTGACCCAGCCCTGTATGCATCCCGTTTGTCTTGAGCGTGGGAGAATTGTCCTTTCCAAACTGCGCCGAGGGTGTGTGATCATTATTTTATTATTATTTTTCTGTGGACACACAATACCGACCTCCTCCATGAGCGCCCAAGCCAGTGAGCTGTTTGCTCTGGGCTAAGGCTGACAGGCTCAGCTGTGCTGTACTCTGTATCCATGAATGTTTTTCTGTTCGGTTCTAGTCTCGAGTGTCGGCCAACACCTACGCAGCTCTGGAGCCGCTGCACTGAAGTCGGTTGGTGTTGCTGCTGCTCTTGGAGCCGATGGGAGCTGCCCCTTTGCTGAAGCTGCCGTTTGCACACTGGCAGTTCAGGAGCAGGTGGTGTGAATGGATAAAAACATTTTGTGTGTTCCCGTAACTCGCAAAAGTCCTGCCTGAATGTGAACTTTTGATGGGGACCAGGTCCTTCGCAGCCACAGAATCACAGAATGTGAGGAGTTGGAAGGGACCTGGAAAGCTCCCCCAGTGCAACCCCTGCCAGAGCAGGATCACCACAGCAGTCACACAGGAACACGGCCAGGGCTTTGGGTGTCTGCACACAAGGAGACTCCACAACCTCTCTGGGCAGCCTGGGCCATGCTCCATAACCCTCACACTGACAAACTTTGTCCTCATCTTCAGCTTGAACCTCCTGTGCTCCAGCTTGGGACCATTGCCCCTTGTCCTGGCATTGGACATCCCAGAGCAGAGCTCTGTACACTTTAACTCCCTCTAAGATCTGGAGGGACTTGCAGTGTGGGGTGTCTGGAAAGCAAACATGAAACTGTCCCCAGTTCGCTCTTGGCCTCAGTGACAATTCCAGTGTGCTACAGCCAGATCTGGCATTTCCTGGCTTGGACAATACGTTTGAATACGATTTTCTCCAAAGCATGAGAAAAGTCTGCTTCCCACCTCTCTAAGCTTTGGAGGGAGAGAAAGGAGGGATGATCCAGGCTTTAACAGTCCATGCAGTTTGTGCTTCGAGCTGTTTACAAGCCCTGTTCAGAGTCTCAGTGTCACCAGGTTTGCCTCTCGCTCGCACCGCTGTGCGATGCACTCACCTGGCAACAGCAGCCACCCTGGGTTTCCTTCCAGTTCATCCGAGGAACTGAGAACTGATGCAGTGTCCTACGGGGCAGATCTCAAGTCTTTCCATCACAAAGGTTTTTTCAGCTCATACACATTTCTGATGATGTGGCAGACTTATTTTTAAGCTGGGAAAGTCTGTAGCAGTGTTTTGAATTCCTAAATGGCTGATCGGCCAGGATAATCTCTCAGAGGAACAGTGGGAGCAATTGCAGCCTTAGATGGAGATTTTTATTTGCTTACGCGTACTTTAAAAGTGAAAACTTCTGCGGTTTGTCGCCCAACACGAGGGCTCTTCAGCTTTCATCTCCCGTGTATTTGGCCAGGAAGGGCGTGCTCATTCCCTTCGCCAGTGATGCAGATGCAGAAGATACAGATCTTTTGTGGCCCAACTTCCCAGCAGTTAATGAACGTGCTGGGACAGTAGATCACCTTGCTAGAGACACACAAACGGCAGCAGACAGCAGCAGTACTGGCTCATTAATCCCCTTGCTGTGCTCTCAAGTTGAAAATCTGCAGAAGCATGGGAAGGTTTCAGCCCGAGTGATGCATCTTGAGGGCTCCTGCTGCCGGGCCTGAAATGCCTTTGATGTTTCTACCGTTTTATGGCGTAGTTTCCAAAGCCGATGTTTGTTTCCAGCCCAGGGACAAGTCCACTTTAGTCTTACTCTTGCCAGGTGAAAATTATTACAGAACTTAAAGCCAGTGCATTGCTTAGCTGATTACGTCTGTGAAGTTTAAACCAAATGAAATCCTCAGCTGATCACACTACACGATAATTATACTGCCTAAAAGAGGGGATTTCAGCTGTGTGCAGCTGGGGAAAAACAAACCGCTTTGAACTGCAAACTCTGCATAAGGAGGAGATCGATGGTTTCAGGAGCAGCTGAGACCTGCGAGCAACCGGGACTGGGGCTCCGTTTCCCTTCCCCACAGGTACCACTTGCTGTGGCACCCTTGCTTTTGGTTTCAGAGTGGGAAAAAACCCCTTCCCTGCTGCCAGGGCAGCTTCTTTCCCTCCAGCCCTGGCTCAGAGTGGTTTTAGGATGCTTTCCTTGTAGGTCCAAAAGCTACACCAAGAGAGCTGGGTACTGGTGGTTTGCAAACGAGCTGGGCTTCAGGGGCTGTGAGTGCAGCAATAAAAACACACATTCATAATTAGCAAACAGTGAAAAAGGGAAGTTAAGCACAATAAATAAGATTTAGAAATGAGGAAATACAGGCAAGTAATGAGAGAAGCACACAGGTGCTAAGTGGAAATAAAAAGGGGAATAAAGGCCCAGGAGGAGCGTTCGGTTAAATCCAGACCAGAAGCAGCCCGTTTGCCCAGGGTGAGCTGAAGGTGCAGTTTGTCCGCAGGGGCACAGGGTGGGCAGGGTCCCTGGGTGGGATGGTCCTGCCATGGGAGAGCCACTTACCAGCGGCTGCTGCTCTTGCTGGGCATCCTCAAACCACCAGGACCTGGCGATTCGCACTCGGGAGCTTTCA
The DNA here is from genome assembly GCF_000695765.1 of Mesitornis unicolor. Taxonomy (NCBI): domain Eukaryota; kingdom Metazoa; phylum Chordata; class Aves; order Mesitornithiformes; family Mesitornithidae; genus Mesitornis; species Mesitornis unicolor. The sequence goes on along the minus strand of NW_010197214.1, from coordinate 23,705 downwards.
GCTGACCCCACGGAGAGGTCTCTGAACGGCTGATGTAGCAGGGGGTTATCAACAAGCCCCGGAGCTCTGGGGGACTGGGAAGCAGCTGTGGAGATGGGATGACCTAATTCCAGCCCCATTGGCTGGTTTTCAGCACCAGCAGAACGATGGAAGGGTTGATGTGGGACAAGAGCTGAAGGGAAAACCAAGAAAATATCATCGTGGCTAATTAACAGTGCAAACTGATAGGGAATGGCGGAGACGATGGACTGTGGTGAGCTAAGCAGGTTTTATGAGCCTTCAGATGTGGCTGATAAATGAAGTTGCAATAATGCTTGGGCTCCTGGAGAGGAGATTTCAGTGCTGCAAGGTCCAAGCGTTGTCTGTCAAACCGGAGCGACGTACGATCAGTGCACTCAGCATTGGCTCAGGGATAGGTCTCCAATGTTAAACCCAAGCAGGGAATCCTTAGAGATGCTTTTAGTTGACAGCAGGGGCCTGAAATGGGTTCTGCTCTCTTTCTTACTGATATCTTGATTCATATCTTTATTAATAATGGGGCAACACACACAAGCATAGCTGTGTCCTTTGCAGCCTGTATTTCACACAGGAACTGTACGCAGCGAGAAGGACGGGGCTCTGCAGCCTGTCCAGCCCAGCAGCTCGCCTTGGATCAGGCCTCATTGCCTGGGGCACCCCACACCAGCTCAGCACCCATGGGTCCATATGAGAACTGAGAAAAAGACTTGGGCATTTCTATGTAACACTTAGAGATGTTTCACTGCCCAAGAGCATCGCCCAAGAAAACAGCACTGGGGTGGTGAAGCAGTGCTGAATGCCCAGAGGTGCCGTTACCAGCCAGGCTCAACCTTGCAGAGGTTTGGTTTCGTTAGTCCTGACCCTCAAGCGGTGGCCACCGCTGCAGGTAGATCCGATGAGACCTCACAAGACTGCCCGGGTGGCTCCTCTGGCCAGTGCCCTCCCAGCCAGGCTGGGTTTCGGGATGCTGCCGAGTGCGGGGCTGGATGCTGAGAGCAGGGTCTGACTGCATTGCACCAGGGATTGCATCCTTGCTAAGGCCCCCAGGTGTTGACGGGGTCGCAATCACGGCGAGAAAAACTTATCTACGCAGTTGCAGATAAGCAGGCACTTCTTTATTTGCAGCGCTGGGGAACACAGAGGGTAGCCCCTCAAAGGTGTGTTCCATCAGGTGTGACCAGAACTTTCTAGTAACTACAACACAGGGACTGGGCCTAATGCGAGGGAACTGAACGCAGCCTTCAGCCCTCCAGAGACAGGGCAGGAGCGGAAAAAATCTTTTAGGTATTCAGCCGACTCGGGTTGTTTCGTTGGCCTGTATGTGTTTATGTTCTGCGAAGATGTATAGCTGTACATCTGCACAGATACGCCACGCTGTTTGTACTCGCTCGCTGCGGCAGCGTTGCTGAGACGCTGGAGCTGCCGCCTGCTCACAGCAACAGGCGCAGAGCCGTCCTCGTGCACGTGGAAAGTGTTTGCTGCTGCGCTTGCGGATTATCTTGCAGGGTGCAGGAACCCTTATCTTTTACATCCTAGACATGATAAAAGGGTTTGTTATTTGAAAGGCTTGGCCTGTCAAAGATTAAACGGCAGATTTGTACAACACAGCAGCGAGTCTCGAGGCAGCCTGACAGGGAGCTGTGAGTTGGGCAGGACCGACAAAGGCAAACTAGGGCTTATGCTGGCAAAGGAAAGCACCTTTGATGCTGAAGAACCTGGGTGTCGCTTGCTACCCGGGCCCAAACAAGTGCTCATTTAGGCCAAACCTTGGCCTGTTTCTTGAGGAAAATAATAGTTAGACAAGAGGTAAATCTCAAGGCTTTTTTCTTTGCCCTCACCTACCACTTTTGCTGGCTTCTGAACGGGCTTCTGTGAAAGGAAAGGTGTAAGTCCCAAGATGGCCCTGGCCTTGTGGGAATGTGGCGCTGCACTTCAACCCATCTTCTGACGCCAGGGGGAAAGGTGCACCCCCTTTGCATGTGAACAGGCCACAGGTATCTCCTCCCCATAGCGAAGCAGTGTAGGACTGGGGATGAGCTGGAGTGGGAAGCTGGCAAGTGAGAGGAGACCTAAAACATGGATCTCGTGTCTTGGCTGGAATAAGCATGGGAAAGGGAAACAGACCCGGGGGGCTTGGGTATGGGAGGGACAGAGCCAGAAAAGCAGGAATTTGTATGGTTGAGGGGCCTAAAACAGGCAACTCGGTGTTACCTTTTCCTAATGTCTTTTAGGAAAATCAAACGTAACCAGACCCTAAGCAGGTTTGATGATTCCTGCGTTTCATTGCCGTGCTGCTGATCCCCTTGGCTGCTGCAGCACAAGTCAAGCCTGGGGGTTTCTCCCAGAGAGGAAATTTGCTGTGGCCGAGCGGCTGCGCGGTGCTGACTCGTGTTCAATTTCTGCGGCTGCACCGCACAGACGTCAGCAGCGCAGACGTCGGTCCTGTAAATCTCGTATTAAACAGCCCAGCTTCCTGCTGGGAGGTAATGGTGCGACGCATAACGCTCTGCGGAGGTGAACCTTCACCTGCCCGATGCTCTGGAGAGGCAGGCAGAGAGAGGAACTCCTGGAAAAGCATTTCAAGCGTCATTTCGGGTAAGGAGGCTGTCACCTGAAATACCTGCCATCCATCAGAAGCTACGCTAAGCCCACGTGAGCCGTTCCTCGGTACTGCAGAGGGCTGGTCCTGTCCCTGCTTTTCAGGTGAAGGTAAAAGCCACATTTGCCTTGTGTACAAAGGCAAAAGCCCTTTTCTTGCTAAGGCAGGTTGGGATCCTCCTCTTTTGCCGTTTCTTTCCGCTGTCCCCCCACCTCTTGCGCTGCTCAGCCCGTGCTCTGCCGAGCAGGCAGCTGGGGCCAGCCCTGCAACAGGAGTTTCGCCGGTACTGAATGGTGACCAGACGAGGAGATGGGAACGAGCCCAATAACGGTGCAAATTGGATCATAGCATCACCAAATCCCGTCTCCACAGGGCCCCTCGGGGACTGCACTGAGACCGTGCCGTTCCTCGTTAGTCCAGTCTTTAATTGACGTCTTCAAATCTATCACCTCAGAGAGCTCTCTGGAGATTAATCCGTGGCAGGAGCCCCTTCTGCTCAGCAACAGCCTGAGAAAGGGCGCTTTATACTGGCGTTTTGATGGCAGAATCTGTTCTGTGTTATACTTGCCTGCTGGTATTCAAACTCGTTGAGACACAGTAAACTAATTCATTAAACGGTTGTGGCAGCGTCCACTAAGTTTATTAAACACTTTGTTAACCGTTCATCTCTGGGAAGGAGCAGCTTGAGGATTTTCCTCCAACAGCCTGGGTGTTGTTTAAGGTGATACCTCACTACCTTCCGCAAACCCAGCTGATTTAAGTTCCCTTCTCATGAAAAGTGTGGCGGAGGAGATGATTTAAGCAGTCAGAGAACTTAACATTGCATAAACAGGGGAAGAGGCTGAATTAGCATTAGTGAGAGATCTATGAATGTTCCTGGACAAATTGTGTTACTTTAAACTCAAAAAGCTGACTCTGTGGCCTGGCTTTTTCTCCGTAGCTTTGTAACATCTCCCAGTGGGGCACTCAGTGGTAAATAATATCTATCTCAGTTGTTCTTCTTTTCTTAAATAAATCTAATTATTTTTTTTTTCCATGCAGGAAACGGAATCAGATTATAGGTATCGCTTATTCATCCTTTTATAACTCATGCAATATTAAGAAGACAATGTCCTGCTGGGGAACAAAGCAGTGTGCTTGGCCCTGGGCAGTCGGTAGAAGATGGAAGTATCTGATCAAATTACTCAGCTTCCCAAAGATTTAATTTTAGATGATGATGATGATAATTACCCTCCCCTTGCCTTCTTCTGTCCAGGTTGTTCCCAGCCATGGAAAATCACAGCGGAGGAGGAGCGATGCTGACGGGGGATGCGGCTGGTGCTGAGCATAGGGATGCCACTGAGGCTGGGATAACTCGGCAAAGTGAGTACTTGGTAATCTCATACGTATCTTGGATTCTTGCAGAGGGCTTAAAGCATGTCACCACATACATCTTGAATTACACATAAACAGCTGATTGGACATAGCATGTCAGTGTAGCCACGGCGTTACCCAAGCGCTGTCGACTCTGCCAGATGGGAAACGTCTGCTCCCGCACAGCCCATCTGTGGTCTGTGTCCTCCTCCTCTGCCAGAGATGCTGACAAACTGGGCTGGCCTGTGTCCCAGCAGAGGAGCTGGTCCTGCTGTAAAAGGAAAAGCTCAGGTATGAGCAGCCCGTGGGGGCGACAGGGCTCCCATCCCTGCCTCCTGCCCTGGCTGGCCTCTCTCAATGTTTAGTCAGCACCGGCCGTGGGGGGCAGGTGGCACCCCCAGAGCAGCAGGGAGCTGTGGCACAGTGGCTCTTGGAGCATGGGGAGGACGGCTCCTGGGTCCCTGCTCACAGGGGCCTGGCTGGGGCCGGCCGAGAGGCGGCTGCTTGCGCTTTCACGCAGCCCTGGTAGTTAAAGAGGGGAGAGACGCAGACCACATGGAGGGGGACCCTGGGCACAGAACACGGGTGCAGTCCAAGCCCCTCTCCCCACCTGCAGTGGACGCAGTCAAGAAGAGAGATCCAAAACGCAGCAAATAGAGATCTCCTCTACCTCCGTGCCTCGTGAAGAGCTGCTAACAGGTCCGTGAAGTGCCTGTGCAGGACTAGGGCTGCCCAAGCCACCTGCGGGGTCCGTGCCCTCCGCCGCGCAGACCGACCCCAGCTCCATGCAGAGCCAGCAGAGGGGCTCAGCACCCCCTTCCCGAGCAGGGGGCTCTTACGTAGTCCCCAGCCCCAGGAGCTGACTGACCCAGCCTGACCCCAGCTCTCTGTTTATTTCAAGTTTTATAGCTTTAGAAAGATTCCTATGTGATGATCTAGACCTGCTTACACCCCGCTGCTGCGTAGTAAAATTCCACCAGCACAAAGCAATATTTCAAGCGGGGACCAAACTTGCTGTCTGAGTTCAGCAGCTTTTCACCAATATGGGAGCATCTCCCTCAAAACCGCTCTCAAATATTTGTCTTTCGCATCATGTCCAGAAAATTACACGATCTGGACTTTTTTGGACTAGAGAAGTGTGAAAGCTACTGCCCCTTTTCCTGGCCCTGTTCTCCACATGGGGCTAAACCCTCTACCCGTGTCTGTGGCAGCTCTGGGAAGGCTGCATGAGCAAAGCCTTGAAGCTTTGTGAGGACATGCAGCAGGGAAACCAGTTAAAGGTAGCTCATCTCTTGTCAGCAGCAATTTCGAGCTCACCAGATAACAAGAAGAAACCCTCCACCCGTGTGTGGACTGCAGCCTTGTTTCACGAGGTCTGATGCAGGGGATGGACCCGCAGCTGGAGGGGGGCAGCGTGTGCCCCATGGGGTGGTTGCTGCTCCCACAGCCTCCCCGCAGCAGGGCAGGCAGCCTTATCCCCATGCAGCGCCAGTGCCCTGGCCATGGGTGAGCTGCCAGCCGGGTCCTTGGGTTCTGTCCATGGAAAGGGAGCGAGGAAACCACAGAGGTTTTCTGCGACCTGCGCCTGAAAGCTCTCTCCATATCTGACGTTGCCTCCTAATAGGATTTGGCTGGTCAATGCTGGCTAGTGTGCATGGGGCGAGAGCACATTTAAATGGGTGTTGAAAATGCTTTTGTGGAGAATTTCCAGCCTGCTTATTGCTCTAGGTGGGAGAAGCCTGGAAGAAAGCCACATGCATGGAACAGTCTAGACATGTTTGATTTCTTTTTGGAATTAAAGAACAGAAGTCCCATAATACTCTTTCTTTTCAGCATTCATGCAAGTAGCCAATATAAACAATTCTCTCACTGCCCTGAAATTTGGAGCTGCTCACAGGATGAAGCAGTGACCTACTGAACCTCTGGGAAGAGCAACATTACCCTCCGTCTGCTCTGCTGCCTTCTTGGCTTGGGGCTGGCGACTGCAGCCCAGCTGCCCCCAGGACCAGCGCAGGCGCCGTGGTGCGGCGTCTCCCCAGGGCGCTTCTGGGGCTGCTGCTCCCATAAAAGGAGAGGAGATGCACAATGAGACCCTGAAGTGAGGACCCCCCCACACATTTAGACACCCAGCAAAGCAGCTGCTCCTCGGATGCAGCAGATTCCCCAGCCCCACTTCAATCCATCTGGAGGACTAATCTACCAAGCACTAATCCTGGGGTCTGCAACTGGCATTAGATCCCATGAGACTGCCCACCACAGACAACATTTCTCCACCACACCCGAGAGCTGCTGCCTGTGATGGATTTCAAAGAGCCTACAGCCAGGTTGACTCGCAGGAGGGTGACTGCAGATTGGCTTTCACGCAGGAGCGACGGCGTTCCTTGTTGTAAAATGAAATACTGGGATAAATGTCAAAGAGGGGGGCTGATGATTCCTCTCACGCTAGTGGTGCTGTTCCTTCAGGCTTCCCTAGGCCTTCTCACCACCGTGCTGTTGACTGGAGTACTGCTGCTGTCACCTCTCCAGCTTGTTTTATGCAATTGAGTTTTCTTTACTGGGTTTTCTCTGCCTTCATCTTTGGTTCTGCCTGCACTCTCGACCATGGTTAGAATTGCATCGAAGAGACACCCAAGAAAGAACAGCACAGAGCAGCTGCCCCTATATCCTGCTTGGCTTCGAGTGAAATGGAGGAGGTGACAGCTGCCCAGGTTGGACTCCTGAGCATGGAAATGGCCCACAAAAGGCCATAAATGTGTTGAGTTAAAGGATCGGCTAAGGAGTCAGCATTGTCGTGATGCCTGTGGGTTTGTGATGGCTGCATAAGCCAGCCTGTACAATTAGGAGACTTATTTAGATGAGCAATTGCAACAGCCCAGAATGGGGTGTCCTTATGCATGAGCGTGAGGGATGTGAGGATCTAAATGTGGTGAAGGGATCGTTGCCTTTCAGCTAAGCTCTTGTCCTTGCCTCTTAGGACTTCAAGGCAGAGAACAGGCCTTTGGATCTAATCAGGACTTAGAGAAGCAGTCAGACTGATAGCACATTTCGAGGCTTTCAAGCCCTCTGGATTCATTTTGGCCTAATCCCCATGTAGTTGATTTTTGCAGGCTCTGTCGCAGGCTGTATTCTTCCTCGTGTCCCACCTCAGGCACACGTGGTGCTGTGGGTAACCTCAGAGAGGTGCTGCATCCCACCACAAGTGCCTGGGTCAATCGAGGCCTCTGTGCTCCGTGGGCCCAGTAAGGCGATTTGGGGTCCCCTGGCCTGAAGTTGCAAGCCCAAAATGAGCAGTTACTGCTGCTATCATGGCTGAAAATTCCTCGGTACCTCTCATTGAGCTTCATTTCCTGCCTCGCTCTGGCAAAGCTCCCCGTTTCCATGGCAATGATTTATGTCTTTAAATAGTTCCCATTCAAGAACAATGTCATGGGTCCTTCTCTGTTGTTGGTTTAATTAAAAATAACCCACTCTTCTCCTGGCATTGGTCTTGGCTGAAGCTGTGGAGTTGGACACTACCATCCGCCCTCTCTGATCCGCCCTTGCTCTCACCCAGAGATGTCCCTCCTGCCTCTTGGTGTAACCATCCTTGGCCCTTCCTGACCTGCCCTTCTGGAAACCTCACGCTGGTGGGTCTGGAAGGAAGATGCAGAGAGGAGGAGGAAAGGAGGGACCGGCTGAGGTCTCACAGGACCACACCAGGCAGCCTGGTGCACATCCACAGTGGAAGAGGAGCCCGATGCCCTCCATGGCTCTGCCCTTGAGCTCTCTGTGCCATGGGCAGGGAGGTTCCCGAGAGGTAGGAAGCCTCATGAGAGGCTTCTTCCTTCACATGGCCCGTGATGAAGCGGTCTCTGGTGCATCACTCATCGCTGCAGCCCGGATGTTCAAATCAGCTGCCAAAAGGGAGCCTTCCCCGTCCCCCCCAGTCCTTTCCAAAACAGGTACTTATTCTATGAGTCGACCAAGGACTTCTAACCTGGACACTGGAAATGAAAAACCAATAAGTAAAGTGAAAAGCTGCACAGCTAAACTCTTTATTTGGTACGTTTTAAAGTGTCCATTTTACTGCATGAAAGTCTGAACAGGCACCTGGTCTCCATACAACAGGGACCATCCGGCGTTTCTTGGGACGCTTACTTCTTGCTTTGCATAAAGAGGGAGACAGAGCATCTGGTTTCTCTGCTTCATTTTAAATGCCAGTGCTCGTTTTGTTAATGCATTTCCATTTCCATTTTCCTCACACGTCATAAAAAGCAAAAGGCAGCGCTCTGGGGTTCGTCCAGGTAGAAGCACATGAGCCTGGTGGTTTTTCAGGCGGCAGCAGACAAGCCCTCAGAGCCTGGAGTTCAACCATCGGCGGGGAGACCGGAATTTCGGGAAAGTCAATTCCCATCTATGAAATTAAATTCTGATTCACTGCAGAACTTTTCTGACTTGCCGCATTAACTGCAACCAGCACTGGCTTAGGCTACAAAAAAATACCTACGCAAAAATGGAAGTATAAAAGCATGTAGCCTCCCAAGTGCTTTTTGCTCAGGCGCACACCAGAGCATCCCAGGATTGCCAGGTTGCTTTCTGCTCCGGAAGGGCGAGTACCAGGTACATTTCCTCCTGCAATACTCAGGCTGGGAAGCCTTTTAAAGCAGCTGCAGCACTTTTCGAACGAGCAGTGAAACTCATCCTTATAAGGCGGGAAAGCTCCGTGTTCTGCCGTGGGAAGACTGGAATGTGGGCATGGCCCCACGTGAGCCCCTTATCTGAGAGATTGGTGATAAAACTGCAGGAGCCCACGTGAGGCCAGAAGAATTTCTCCCTTATCTAAAGGAAGCCGGAGATGTGCAAGTCAGAGGTACAGCGCAGGATGAGTTATGAGGAGGAAATGATGTAAAGGGGCCAGACAGTTTGGAAACCTGCCTGCTTGCTCGAGCCCTGTCCTATTTTGCGCTTTGGAGGATTGTATTGACATCAATACGACAGCAATTTTAGAAACACTCAACTGGAATCTTGAATCTGCTGACTGCAGGGCAAGGCGACAAAATCCAAAGTCTTGAGGGACCCTCGAAGTGTGCCAGCCCTATTTCTGACCTCTCTTTGACATTGAATTGGGAGAAAGCGAGGGAGGATTTAGATGTAAGCCTTTCAATCTATCAGTTATTTGTGATTCCCCTCAGGCAATTTTTCCTGAAAGTAGCAGCCTCTGTGCCTCTTAAAATACAGTGGGGGAAGACGCTGTGATATCGAAATTGCTCATTTGCCTCTTACCAGACACCCACAAAGTTTGCCCGGAAAAAGATTTGTTTTTAATCATTTAAACCTTTGTTTTAAGGTAGCTTGTTTCCTTTACAAGCAAAGAGGAAAATGCCACTTCTTGCTATAAAACATAGGCGTGCCAAGTGTTCAAGTGCAGCTGTTTCTCTGCACGCTTTCAAAGCCTGGCTAGAAACGTCTTCCGCAGTTGCAAGAAGCCTGTGTGGTCCTCAGCTTTTCTCAACACGACAGCATCTCTCTCCCTCCCCTTCCTGTTTTACCCCTCCCGTGGTGTGGGGCAGGGACATCGGGCAGCCACATCTGCCACCAGCCCCTTTCCCTGCCCGATCTGCCACCAGTCTTGCACCAGCGGGAGATGTTTTCCACCTTTTGGGTGTTCAGGGGAGAGACCCAGGTCTTACTCAGGAGACTGAGGGCAAGAAACTTCCTTTCAAAGAGAGCAGAGGTTTTCCACATAGTCATAAGTTTCCATGGAGGAGGTAGGACGTGATTCCTAAACCCAGACAGACCCGAACACCACTAAGTTTCCCACTGAGAGCATGTGACTTGATGTCCCCAGTATGTCCTTCCTCCTTCCCTTTCCCTGGTTCTTTATAGCCTCTCCTCTCTACGTTTCACAGAATCACACAGAATCCCAGACCGTTAGGGATTGGAAGGGACCTCCAAAGCTCACCCAGTCCAATCCCCCTGCCGGAGCAGGAACACCCAGATGAGGTTACACAGGAAGGCGTCCAGGCGGGTTTTGAATGTCTGCAGAGAAGGAGACTCCACAACCTCTCTGGGCAGCCTGGGCCAGGGCTCTGTCACCCTCACTGAGAAGAAGTTTCTTCTCCAATTTCAGTGGAACCTCCTGTGTTCCAGTTTGTGTCCGTTACCCCTTGTCCTATCATTGTTTGTCACCGAGAAGAGCCTGGCTCCATCCTCGTGACCCTCACCCTTTAAATATTTCTAACCATGAATGAGGTCTCCCCTCAGTCTCCTCTTCTGCAAACTAAAGAGCCCCAGCTCCCTCAGCCGCTCCTCATAAGGGAGATGCTCCACTCCCTCCATCATCTTTGTAGCCCTACGCTGGACTCTCTCCAGCAGTTCCTGTCCTTCTTGAACTGAGGGGCCCAGAACTGGACGCAATATTCCAGATGCGGTCTCACCAGGGCAGAGTAGAGAGGGAGGAGAACCTCTCTCAACCTACTAACTTTTGCCTGGTCTCAGTGCTTGGCCAAAATGCTGCTTACCCGACCCAGCACTGCATGACCAAAAGCCAGACATCGCATCTTCCCTCGCCTGGTCCACGGACAACAGCAAAAGTGGTTACAAGGTACAGGACTCCTGCCAAAACCAGAGGGAAGGCCCAAGAGCTGACTGGCCTCCGGGCAGCGCAGCCCCAGCACGCTCTGTTTGGCCAAGGCAGAACCCAGGCAGCACAAGAAGTCAGCAGCAGTGTTTCAGTTGTGGTGCTGTGGGGCTGTGCTGTGGCAGATGCTGTCTTTCAGACATGGTTTTTATCAAAAGACCTTGTCCTTCACGAGGACCTCGGAGCGTGTTTTGTAAAGCGTAGCCCTGGGTTATTTTTATCAAAGACAATGTGGCCACTAGGAGCAGCATCATGGGGCTCAGCGTGACTTGCTTTTTTCCAGAACAATTCCCATTGTCCTGGTGGAGCTGAGGACAGCCTGGGCTCTTACCAATTGTCGTTTTTATATAAACCAGGGGGGGGAAATAGAACTGGCTTCTTAGCTGGGCAGAGCTGCAGTGGTTTCTGCATTGCTAGTGTAACTAAAATGTGGTAAAAACACAGCCCAGACTCTGGAGCCAGCAGAGAGGATGAATGAGAAAGTGTTAGTGTTAGTGGAGTCATGCTTTTTTGGACTGAGCAACCTGAACAAAACTGGCCCTGCTCTGAGCCGGCGGTTAGACCCGACGTCCTCTGGGGGACCTTTCCAACTGGAATTATCCGATGGTACTCGAGAATGAGAGTCCTACTGAAAAATCTGTCCTGAACGTAGACATTAAACCAGGATGAGATTCAAGCTCCTGATGCTGTTTTACATTATAAGCCCAGGACTTGATGTGGTTTTCTGGTTTTTAAGCAAACCATGTGGAAGCACCCAGGGCCTCCCCTGGCGCAGAGCTCCCCGCCAGCCACCCCTCCCAGCCTTGCAGCGCAGCCGGTTCCTCCATGCATGTGCACGTCCTCCCCGAGGGCAACACCCCGCAGCGGTCGCTCTTTCCAAGCCTTCCTGTTGGAGCTGGCAGGAGTCTGTAGCTAGAGATTAAAATGCAAGACCTGAGTTTTTCTCAGCAGGCCCCAGTGCAGAGTGAATGCCGCTACTGGCCCTGTTCCTTCTGCAGCGCATCCATCCCAGGCTTATCTGAAATTAGAGACCTACACTGGTCTGAATGTCATCTTGTGTCTAATAAAAGGGTACAAATGTGAGAGGGTGCTAGCACACGCAGCACGGGGCTGTGCTCGGAGGACACCGCAGTCCTTGCTTTGAAACATCCGCATCAGCAGCGGTCACAGAGGGCTGAGGGTCCCTGGGCTGCTTGCGCGGGCAGGGAGCGGAGGGAAGCGGTTTGGTGTGACGAGGGACCGGTTTGCTGCAGGGAGGTTGCTGCTTCTGCTGAGCCAGGCTGGGGAACGGCGGCAGGAAGTTTTCATCCGTCCGCACCCATCTCGTTTCTCCCACCGACGCTCTGGCAGAGCTGCAGTCTATTGATGTTTAAGAGGCTCTTGGAGCTGGTTTCTTCTCTCAGGGTATGTTAGGTATATGCAACACGCTGTGACTGTGCTCCCAGAAACCTGTCGGATGGGCTGAATTTTGTAAATAGAAATGCTAAGTCACAGATAAATGAACAAAGCAGATAAGCAGGTAGAAGAGAAAATGCTACTGTAAATCCAAGGTGTGCCTCTTCTGTGGCTTTATTTGGGAATCAGGAAGACGCCAGCACTCAGTCCTGTTCAAGGTAATGGTAGTTTTGCTATTGGACACACACAATTTGGACTGGGCCCAGTGACTGGGCATCGGTGACGATGTTGTGCCATCGCTGAGCTGCAGAATCACCTTCAGCCTTGGTCTTGCCCCAGAAGAACCTGCAGAGTCAGGCTGGGACTCGGCTCTCTGCTGTGGGGGTGGAACAGAAGGGGCTGGGCTTGCTTTCCCCGAATTTATTTGAAAAGTCAAACAAGGCAAGAAAACTGGCCCTGGAGATGACAGTTGGCAATTGCACGGTGCTGACAAACGTCCACAAAAGCAAAGAGAAAACAGAGTGCCTTGTGTTCTCCACTTTGTTTTTCACTTGTGGGGATCTCAGGTGTCACGCACAGAGAGACCAGACCTCTGCAGACTACCCTGTGACATCTACCTTTTATTTTTAGCTAAGGCAATGCAGCTTGTGGCTAATTTGCTGGTTTAAGAAGACAGAATCAGAGAAGAGCACGGTTATTTATGTTTTAGCAGGACCCACACA
>NW_010197214.1:2939-10968 GCF_000695765.1 Mesitornis unicolor | reverse complement strand
CCACACAGCCTGTTCCAGTGGCTCTACAGCCCCAGCACAAGCCCCTGGGCGGAGGGGACGTGCGTGTAAACGCCACCGTGCTGGGAGCCGCGCTCAGCTCTGCTTTTAGCAACGGTAAAAAGAGAGATTCCAAGAACCTTAAGCTCATATATTCTCTGCTTTCCTCTCGCTCAAGTCAAGCAACTGAACTGAGCACAAGAGAGACCTGGATGCCTTTCAGAATTCAAAATGGAGCTTTTCTTGAGTCAAATGGCGGAGAATTATTTGTATCTGTTTTCTACCGTGTTGATCGTGTACTTTTTTGCATTGCCTGCCATTCAAGAAATGGCTGCTTAGGAATCCAGGGAGATGGAGGGGGATGTCTGGTTACTTTTTTAGTCTTAGCAGAAAATTGTCCTTGAATAAAGAGCTTGGAAACATGATTAATCCCAAAGCTGAATGTTTCAGAAGCTGTGAGTATGTGGAACAAAGTCTGTGCACGGACCTATGGTGGAAATTGTTTCACAGTTTAGTCTGCTAAGAATCACAGGGCGTCCCATCGAGGTGCTGCCAGGTCAGAATTTAACCAGAACTTCAACCAAGTGTGTGTCTGTGCAGTGCTAGAGCTGAATCTGGCACCGCCTTGGCAGTCTTTTGCAAATGGGTGATTTACGTGTAAGTTCCCTTGAGTTCTTAGTCAAATATTCACACTTTTCTGCTCTCGATTTCCATTATTCTTCAGAGCACCAGGTACTCGAGGTACTTCAGGTGCACTGAGGTACACCTGGATCTGAAGGAAACACAGCGAGGGTTTGACGTGTGCTTCATCGGCTGTGGGTGGAGGTCTGTCAGCGCAGAAATAGAGCTGTTCCTCTGAGAGCTCATTTCTGGCTCTGGACCCGAGATGGCCGTAAGCATGAGGAAACACAGAACTGTGCCTATTGCAGTAGAAAAGAACGTATTTCACTGTATTTCGCAAACAAATATTGTCAATTCATTTTACAGAAGTGGCAGCCCTCTTAATTTTTCACATTTTCCCCTTCAGAAACTACGTGCTGTTCATAAAGGAGTGAACTGCCTTCATAAACAGGCAGGCAGACAATGCCACAAGGCTTTTCCTTTTATGTGGGTGTGCTATAGAGAAAGACAGGTTATAATCTAGGGCTATAGCCCGTGGGGTATCTCGAGAACCATCTGGGTTCATCTCTGACAGCAGCGGACCTGGAAGGGGACCTAGAAGAAATACTCAGGATATCTCACAAAATCTCGCTATCTTGGCATTTCCAGTTGCTCTCTGCCAGGCTGTGGTGCTGTGGTGTCTGTCCCACAGACGTCGGGTGTCAGAGGGGTGTTCGGAAGAACAGGATGGTGCCACAAACCCACCTCAGCCCCAGAGCTGCTGAGTCTTACAACAGGACCAGATCGCTTTCTTTTTCTTCCCATGCTTCTATTTTCATCACTACTTTTCAAAATCCTGGCTGATGCGGTACCTGAAAGATGCTCTTTTTAGCTTGCCCTGACAAGGGAGGGTAGAGAGTGCCCATGGCTCTTTACCACAGCAGCACAAGGAACCTTTCCAAGGCTCGTGCTTCATTAGCTCAGCTGCTCCAGCCGTAACTCTTCAGGTACAATGCACATAACCTGTGCGATGATTTCAGCAAAAGAATAACCCTTGGTGCCTTCCTCTGCCCCAGGGTTTGGGCACTGTCATCAACCACGGGAGACTTTCTGTAACTCTGTTTCCAAATACCTGCAAGCTCAGTTATCACAGGAATTGCTGCAGTAAAAATACCCTGTGGGATGAGGTAATCTTTCGAAAAGCTACTGATGAGTGGCTAGGAGAAAGAGGCCAGCACTGGAGCTCATGGCTCTTTCTCGTCTTCTCTCTCTTCCCGATGGGGGTGTCCTCACTTCTCGTCCAACAGCTTTGAGGCAGTTGTGCCTGGTGGGGGTCAGCTCCTCAGAGCTGTGGGCTGAAAGCCTGCATATTGCCAAAATGCTAAGACAGAGGAGGAGACCATGGTAACAAGCATCTTGGCTGGAGAACTGACCTCAACCGAGTGGAAAAATACCGTGGTCAGGCATCAGGGTACACAGCAGCCACAGGCTGGCTCTCTGCTTCCAAAGGACTGGCAGCAGCTGCCACCACGACACTGAGGGAAAACAAGGCCTTTTGCTCTGCCTTCCCATCTTTGTAAGGTTTATTCATGTCAAGGAAGATCGGACTCCTAAGAGGCAGCACGTTACTGTTTGGGGATGGGGAGATGACACTAGAGATGCTTTTCGGAGAGCCTGGACTTCATATCTGTAGCCTTTCCCTGTTATGGAAGTGGATTTCAGCTTGTTCCTGCAAATGGAAGAAAAGCAGACGTTTGCTGAAGGTTTGTGTAGGACAGATGAGATGGGGCAACTGATTCAGTGACAGAGGAGCTGTGCCAGACGTGTCCCAAGCTCTTCCCAAGGTCCTTCCTTGCCCAGAGGGAGGAGAGAGTGAGTCCCATTGTGCCAGCCCCAAGGCCAGAACCCTTCTGCCCGCAATGGGGCTCCCTCCAGACCCCTAAAGCTGCAAAGCCCTCCTACAGCACTGCTCTTGCTAAGTATACAAGGTCAGAGACCTGCTGCCCTGGCCTCTGCTGCACGGGTGACAGAAAGCTGAGGTGCAGCAGTTCTAGGGGATAAAAGTCTCCATTTCACGTCTGTAGCAGCATGAATGGCTGTGAGTTTGCTGATGGCCATGGCAGGGCTGTTGCCCCTCTCGAATGCCCATGTGCTCTGTGCTTCCCAGAGCCTGCTGCCCTCACAGGCTGCCTCCTGCTCAGGTGGAAGTGTAAGTGCTGAAACCCCGTCTACTTCTGCCCTGTGAAGAGGATGAGGTAGGGATGTTTAGGGTATTTTTGGCCAGGAACAGTGGTGGTGAGTTTGCTGTTGGTCATTACACAAGAGAAAACCGCATCTTCCTTTACATTAACAAATGCCTCTCCTCTTTCAGCAGAGGAACACCCAGGGGAGCTGTGAGGGCAGCTTTCACTTTCCAGGGAGGAAAGACCCACTGCTTTCTGCCTGTGTGCTGGAGGGCAATGTAAAACAGCAGGGGGAAGCGTAGTATGGCCCACCAGGATGACCAGGGGCACTCAGCCCTTGCTCCCATACCAGGTGCTGGCCACTGCTGGAGCCAGGGAGAGACAGAGTGGGCAACGGTGAGCCCAGGTCCTGCGGTGATCCAGGTTGTGTGCATTGCTGATCCAGGGGGACCCATTCAGGTCACCGACTGCTGGGCTGGACAGCAATGGCACTAAACCGCTGCTTAAAGCTTCAAATGATACCATGGAAGAGCCTGCGGTTTGACTCCCAGGCATCCCTCATGCGAGCACATCCGTCCTTCCCATAACAGGAGCACAACTGCAGGGAAGGCCTCTGCTTGAGGCCTGTCCCACCAGGCAAAAGAAAAAAAGCCAAAGAAGCGTTTTCTAATTTTTTGCTGATCTCCTAAAGGTCAGGAAAGAAACGTGTACCCACAGAGGTTAATTGGTTGTTCCAGATAAAGACATGAGAGAGAGATGTCTTGACAGGTGGACTTCAGACTTAATGTGAGGTCTGCTCCACCACTTCATACTATTTATTAGTCCTCAGCCCCTTCATCTCCCTCTCTGCCATTGAGGAAACAGTGGAGGTTTTCTCAGGGAAAAAGAAATATTAAGAAGCAAAATACAAAAATGGAGAGCAGGATGCCCTGGGAGGAGCTCTTGGGGATGGAGGAGAACCGGCTTATGGGGCAAAGCCTCTGAACAGTGGAGATGACTTCTGAGCCTCCGAGCCTTGGTCTGAAAGTGCCACTGTCTGCATTTCTCCTCTCCCTCTCTACTTGCTGTGTTTCTAAGCTAGTTTTATGGTAGGCCTGGAGGGAAGGCACAAGCAGATATTCACAGCTCAGGAAAACCAACAGAGGCAAAACACCTCAAGGAAACACCAGGCTTGCACTGCTGGTTTGAAGCCTCCTCTTATAAGCAAAATCATGGGTGTATGTTATGTGAGAAGATGAGGATGAGGGAGAAATCTTACTAGAGGAGAGATTAAAGGCTGCTGGGGAGAGCAGCTTACCTAGTTTGTTTGCTGAGTGCCTGTTCCTGCTGTGTGCTGTTGCCCACCAACAGTTCCTCGCTTGTGTGTCTTCTTCAAACTCCATTTTACAGCACAGGATGTACTGTTCCACAAGTGTCACCTTCCTGACAGTGGAACTACTGCAAATATAAGGGTACGACTTGCTGCTGCTTCCCAAATGAGAGGCTTTCTGATGTAGGAGGAATCTTTGCGCTGTGCAGTTTGATTTGAGGTAGCTGTGTACAGTTGTTCCCACTGTGCAGAGAGGAAAGAGCAAGGAGAATGAGGCAGTTTGGAGAAAAGCATAATGAACACAAGATGATTTTCTGTGCAAAAGCATGCATAACCCGTAGCTGCTGCTATGAGGCAGTTTTTCCTTGTGGAGCACAAGAGCTTAACCTGCTCTGTGGACACAGGCAGGCTGCCGACCACCCAGCTGCTCCCTGCACCCTCCAGAGAAGTGGGATGAAGGGGCTGCTTCAAGCAAAGCTCTTAGCCATCCCTCCTCGTACAATGGACAGCTTTAGGCTACAGCAAGTGTACTTTGGGAAGGCAAGTTAATGGAGTGGGGGCTTTAGACACAGCGTGTGGGTCCTGCTCCACTTCTGAGACAAGCCTGAGTTTGGATCCCAGCCTCACTGACTCAGCATTGTGTTCCCACTCACTGCTGGGCCACTATGCGCTGAGAAAAGCTGCCGTGCCTGGAAGGCTGTTGGTGTGTTTTTCAGCTGTACCAACTACTTTTCTGAAAGCAGTAAGCTCTTCCTCCACGCTGCGCTGTGCTAAGCTGTGCTACATCTGCTGCTGGTGGAAGTGGGTGGCTTGGTATGACACAGAAGACACCAAAAACCTGCAACTCAGCTATTTGTCCCTGATCTGTCAGGGCAGCCCTTGGAGCACTGGATGATATCTCAGGAGCCGTGATTAGCATCCTGAAGACCACAGCTAACAGGTAAGAATTAACCCACCCGTGTCCACCTAACGTTAAGAGCACTCGTGTGCTATTGGTGCACTGATGGTGAGGGTGGTCAGCCATATGGATCTGCATTTCCTCAGCCCTTTGTGAACTGTCTGCCATCGTGGTCTCTTACCCAAGCATGGATTGTGAATATGGTTTGCAGTTCAATGTCACTGTGACCCATCGTACTGCTGAAACACAAAAATGATGCTAAAAGCATGAGGAGGTGGAGAGGCCATGAGAGCTGCATTTGGAAGTCAAAACTAGGAGTGAAGCATCTGCTCTCAGCATTTGGAGCACTGGTGGTGAATTTTGCTGGTAGCTGTAACACAAAAGAGAATTGCCACTTCCTTTATGAGAGCTGCAAGCGGATTTAAAGCAGTTTTTGTCCATGCAAGTGTACAGAAATGTGTGGTTATGTGTTTTTTCTCACAGCCCCTCTCACCTTAGTCACCTCTCTCAGCTGAGTCAAGTTCCTGCCGCAGTCATGCTGCAATGTGCTTCACACATGGGCATCTGATGGGACTGTCCAGGTCAGGTTCCATATGTCTGATTTTACATTTTTACATTCCTGCAGCTGCAAATACTTTTCTTCCATCGCTAGTCTTTACATGTTGCTTCATGGTGCTGTCTTACCCTCTGAAGCTGACTGTGTTTTAGGGCTATGAAACAGCAGTGGAAGGGATCCCAAAAGATGACACAGGGTTCATCCCCCAGGTCACGGTGGGATCACTTGTCCTTTCTTATAGCTGTCCTACTTGTTCTTTAAAGTCTTCACCAGCTTCCTTTGGTGGCCCACTCAAGTGCTTTGCTATCCTGACCATTCACCGATTGTCTGGCAGCCATGGCAAATGTTGTACTGTTTTCCGCTTTGCAGTAAACTTTTACATATTTGAGGTCTGCTACTGTGTCTCACTTCAGTTTTTTCTTCCCTAGACTAAACAAGCCTGCTTCTTTCAGTCTCCCCTAAAAGGTCAGGTTTTCTTAGGCCTCTCAGCCTCCTTTGGACTCTCTCCAACTGATGTATATCTTTCTTAAACACTGGCACCCAGAGCCAGATGCAGCACTCAATCCACGGCCTTACAAATGCCAAGGGGAAGAGAAAGTTTCGTTCTCATATCCTACAACTGCACTGCTGCGTATCTGCACTTCTGGGCACGGATTTCTTGGGGAGGGCCTTGGAGAGCTGCAGCTCTGCATTATGATGGCCTGCATAGCACACACACCTTGCCGTGCTGCCGCAATTGCGCAGCACTCCCTGGCCACTCACAGTACAGCTGCTCCAGACCTGTTGATGTCTGTTGGTCTGTGTTTGTTCTGCACATATGGCTAACATAGCCTCTAAAGCAATGCAATTCAAAGTTACGCCATCAGTTAACTCCTTCACCTGGAATCAAGGACTGCAGTAGCTGCCTGGCCTGCTTGCGTTGGATTTCGTATTGTATCAGATTTCCACCATCCATCGCCCTCCATGGTTCCCCCTGTGGGATCATCCCGGGCCTGCATCACGCAGGGAGCGATGACTGCGAGCGACTGAACTTCACGCATGGTTGGGCCTTACCGCCGCTCTCCGCAGCCACTGCATAAGCAGGCTGTGAGGGATGGAGTGGCCGCGTGACCGGAGCACTGAGCTCCCTGGTAATCCGTTTCCAAAGCATTATCCTTGGCAGGCCCAGTCTACACTGGAGCAGACCCATGGCTGCTTCCCATACCGTGCAGATCCCCCCATAGGGGTGGATGGATGGAGCCTGGGGTCTCCAACCAGCTACAGGCCGCTGAGACAGCAGTGCTCTGTGTGCTGTTGGTGGAGTACAACGAGGAAGCTGCCCTCCTCAGAAAAATGAAACGTCTGTTGGCTCGCTCTCAGGAAACTCATTCCAAGCCGTGGCCAGAAAGGGCTTCTGCTTGAAAACAGCCTGAGGATACCACTGTACAAGCGATACTTGGAGCTGGAGCTGGGGGAGGGATGCTTTTTCTAAACTTTGTGCTAGAAAATCACAGACCTGCAATTATGGGGAACATCAAAGTGAATGAAAGGGATTTTAAGTGAAGTTTTTAAGCTGGGGCTAAATAATGACAGGTCTGAGAGTTCAGTGACTCTCTCAGAATAAAAGATTTTCTGTAAGGGCAAGGGTGGAGCTGGAAAGAGGCTAATCCCTGTGTTTGCCTTCCCACTACCATTCTGCTGCCGTTCCCTTTCCAGAAAGACTTCACAGCACTTGCCTCCAAAGCTGTCACACTTGCTCCATGGCCAGTTTTGGTGCCTGGGAAGTGAGAGGAGCAACAAGTTCTGCCTCTTGCATCTGCAAGCTATGGGCACATCATCTGGCAAGCTCTGCTCAGAAAGGGGGTGAGAAAAAGAGACTCAAATTTGAGTCTCCCCCTTGGTGGCACCAGGAGAAGCCCTACCCATGGGTGTCTGAAGGGCTCTGTGACCATGCCACAGACTGAGGATGTTAACTCCACTGAGGAGGTCATTTCACCGTCCAGTGTGTTTCATGGGCACCTAGCGCAGGTACCTAGTCAGGTACCGTGGGATGGTAACACCTTCTTCAGGTATTTGTGCGGTCCCAGAAGTCACATTAGTTCCCAGGTGAAAGGCACTTTTGGAAGTTCAAGTAAATGGCAAGGAAAGTAAGGGGAAAGAGGACCTAGGATGGTGAGGATGGGGTAGAAGAGGAATACAACTCAAGTGAAGAGGCCCTGAAGGAGAGAGAAAATGTTTGGACTTGGGAGCTTTATTCGGGCCCCTTTTTCCTCTCCTCCAAACACAGCATCCCTGTCTTGGTGGTTCCTTTTTTCGCCTCACTTCCAGCCTGGATGACCATGGCACTTTTTAAAAGCACACGTTTTACCCAAGCTCTGGGCACGAGACACCCCGCTCTCTAGTCTCCCAGGAAGCATGGTGTACCCCTCCGAACTCCACCAAATTAATGTCTGCATTTCAGAGGTGCTGAGTTTTTACTCTTAATGTATCCTGGACTGGGGAAGTGG
>NW_010197214.1:0-2908 GCF_000695765.1 Mesitornis unicolor | reverse complement strand
AAAGAGTGTGACTTGTTGAATTCTTTACCATAAGAGACTTACATCCAGTTCAAATTTAAGTGCTAAATCCCAGAGCTACAAAGTTTTTGTGTATCTGCTGAACATAAGCACTGAAACTTGGCTGCGAGGCTTCCCCAAACAAAAGTCAAGGGCCACTTCATCACAGCCTTGTCCATTGTCATACAGTGACCAAGCTCACCTGCCAGGCCTCATTACAGAAGCTTATGGATGTTCTTGGCAAGAAAACAGATATCTCCCCTGGGAAGCTCGTGACCTCTGGCTAATATGCTAAGCACAAAGAGAAAAAGCAGCAAACAGTAACCAGAAATACCCCGATGCCCTCAGGCTGCTTCCTCTTTTCATCTCAGGCAGGCTGAAAAAGTAAGATGTTCATCCAACCGTTCCCACCGTGGCTCTGCCCGCTGCCCTGCAAAAAGCCCGCTCTCCCTTCATGGGATCGGAAAGACCTCGTTGGAGACCCGCGGGGTCCAGCAAGGATTGAATAACGCCCAAGGAAATCAGCAGCAGTCTTGTACGGAGGAGAAGGGAACACCACGGGACTACATAAGGAAAACCAGAGTACTGCTGCGGTTACAGGCATCGCTCCCATCAGCAGCACCAGCTCCTGTAGCTCCTGTTGCTGCTGTGCCTCCCTCTCCCATTGCAAGCTTGTCTCTTCCCCTTCGTGGTGCTGGTACAATTATTTGAAGGGCAAGGGTCAAGTGGATCCAGGAACTAACCCAAGTTTACAAACAGTCTTCCCCCCACCCCCCCACTATTGCCCGTAAGTTGAGGAAACTCTGGCCAAGAATATTCTCTCTCTTTTGTTAAGGAGTCTGTGAAAAGCTACGAGATGGGATGGGATTAAGAGTGAAAAATGAAGATATTTCCCAGACATCCAGGCAAGAATTTTGAGAAGTGAGGATCATGAAGCTAAAAAGCTGTTTTTTATTTTATTGCCTTTTACTGCACTGATGTTGTGCGTTGAATCATCTATCCCATCGTCTGCCCTGTGCAAGAAGAAATAGGTAAAAGAATGGGATATTTTGCGATTAATAACATTTTTGTTTTTATAGTACCACCAACCTCTGTAAGAGAGATCACGAGGTGTATTTCACACAGCTAAGAAAAATAACATTGTGACTATGGGGACAGGTGCTTTGTAACTCAACTTCAAGGAACCAAAGAAGCAACTTCCAGAAGATTCAGCCTCACAGAAACACAGATATTTTAGGGCTTGGATTTCCATGGTGCTGAGCATCTCCTGGAAAATGCTGAAAACCCTCGCTCGCTGAATGGCAGCTGAGACCTCTCACCACTTGTTAGGAGGTGTGAAAAGTTGCTTTCCGTAATGGGCTCTTGGAGTACAAGGGTGGGGAAGCAACACAACAGGACCCTTAAAATACAAAGCCTGGGACTTCACTGAAGGAATGTGTTTGCTTCTCTCCTCCCTTAGTTTCCTCTGATCTTGCCAATTCCCATATTCTTCCAGATTCCTCAGGTTGGAAATGTCTTGATAAATAAGAGAAATTAGAAGGTAAGAAAGCTTTCAGACAATCTTGTTGTCTCTAAACTATCAATTCATCAGGCTGTGGCTGTTGGTTAATAATTTCTGTTACTGGGTGTTCATCAAATGGTTGCAAGAAATAAAAACTGGCCTTTTCTGTTCAAACCCTGGTGATTTACATATCTGCCCAAAGTAAATTCCTCCACTGCGCTTCTCAAAACTCAGCCATCATCATCTGAAGTTTCTTTCAAGTCCATCACCATCTCTCCAGTGTGGTAAGACTAGTTTGCATTCCCCAACACTTCATCAGGAAGGGCATCCAGGAGGATTTCCAAAGCACCTGGTAGGCCTGGATTCCTCAGATCTGGCTCCCCTGAGCTGGGGTGCCCTGTGTGGCCTGGTTTCCCAAATGGTATCAAACTGGAGACACATTAGATTGCTTTTGAAAATCATGGACACTACTATACTTACATATTTAAATAATCTTTCTACCCTGAGTAAATGCAAGCGTCTGAATAGTGCAGAAGAACTCTGATAATTGTATGTGTTTACAGTGTCTGAAAGTGTACACAAGGAGCATCATACAGAGCGTCTGTCCATTACGGTCTGCACAGTTATTTATGACAAGAAATGAAAGAATATATCCAATTCCACCTCCAATGTTTGTAAGAAGCAGAAAGTAAATTCCTCTCTTTAGGAAGAGGAGCTCACTGGTTTTATTCAGGGCTAAATCCTGCCTGATGTTGAGCATTTCTGCTCAAGTCATCCTGATGCTTTGCAGCATCCTTTCAGTCTGTTCTCAGCACCCCTCTCTCCCACACTGATGGGACACAAAGTCTGTTTCCTCTGAATCTGGATGAATTTGTGCACAGGCTTGCTCTGCCCTGTATGGTGTTGTGGAGTGGCGTTTCTTGGGGCTCCCTCTCACTTTTGTGAGAGATACTACCCTGCTTCTCAGTGAAACTACCAGGGGAAACCAGTAATGCTATTGTCATATCCCTCCTCCTCTACTCATTTAACTGACGGAATCCTGTGCCAAGCATTTGCGTATCAGTACACTCCTCGACGGTTTGTGTTTCTCTCCTAGGAAGCCACTAGATGAGCCAAATGCATTTTATTTTAGTGTTTTCTTGTTAAACAGGATATCTGTGGGCAGAAAGCGGCAGGTGTGGCACCGCACCGCTGCAGCTGTTGACTCCGGGTGTGAAGCCTCACCTGCCACAGCTGGCGATCCTAACCTTGACCAGCAGTTACCAGTCAGGAACCAGAGAAAATAGTTATTTTTTTTGGCGTCCTAGGTGCGGGCACACCTGTGTGAACCCAGGGGGAAGCTGCATCTCCCGTGAAGTGGCGGCAGGGCTGTGACAGAGCACCCTCACTTCGAGCCCGGGAGGATGGATG
>NW_010197213.1:44828-78620 GCF_000695765.1 Mesitornis unicolor | reverse complement strand
CATCCACCTCGTTATATCCTCATAAAAGACTGATCTTCCTTTCTGGTTTGCCCAGTTTGAGCTATGTGATTTCTGTTTACTAAATAAGAATTCTAAACCAGGCTGAATTTACGTTTCCAGTGGGGGAATTCAAGAATACTATTAAAGAATGACTAATGTGCTGCTTGAAAGTTACTTTGTAGTACAGTTAGCAGCAAATCTGATTGCATTAATTGTTCTGTTGCTTAAAACATTTGTTCTAGACTGCATGGAGATGCTACGCAGCAGAAAACCCAGACTCCTCTACATGGAAAATATACATTCGAAAACATACCAGAAATTGTCATTTGCTGTCACCCAGTCCAAAACCGAAGAAATCAGTGATGGTACCAGTAACTCTCATTTCCTATTAGAGTAATTTAAAATGTTTAAGTTAGGTTGAGTTTGTTTGCTCTCTAGAGGCTATTTATTGTTTTGTTTTACAGATTTTTACTTGGTTTCAAAGTTTTATTTTCAGTTAAGTTTTGAGATTTTTCAGCACACGAACACTTTAAACTGCAACTTAATTTGCTTCAGTTCCCAGGCTTGACTTTTTTAATGGATCTGTGGGTTTGGAAAAGAGCAATAATGACCTAAATCAGACATATCAATCAGTAACTTACTGTTGTTGCTTGGAAAACTGTAAGTGTAAGGAAAAAAAGAAATTAGTGTTTCCAAAACAGTAATTTTTAATTTAAAAAAAAACAAATCCAAACAAACAAAACTGCCGCTTCTTTTAGCGATTGATTTTTTGGCTTTCTAAGCTTCTGTTGTAAAGACATCTTGTGCCTACTTACAGTAGTATTTTCATATCAAGCGATTCCATAAGTTGATTTTGTTAAAAAACAAAACAAAACAGCAACAACAACAAATCTTTGTCAGAATCTTTATATTATGCAATTCTTCTTCCTTTCTATTGTAAGAGCATTGCACAGTAGTCTCAAGCTGAAAGGAGGGGATGTTGAGCAAAAATCTTCTGTAGTGCCTTGGGTTCATCTCAGTTCAGTAGCCATATATCCTTTTGCTTTTTGTTAAAGGTATGATTTATTGCATCCATAAAATTGTAAAGATATTCTGGAATAGTCTGATTTATATAAACTGTCACAGAGCTAGCAGATTTATTTACTGTGGGCAAGAGATTTGCTAGTGACACTGTGCAGAATTCTAGTGATTAGCCAGTTTTGGTGGGATGGGGGGCAGTCTTACAGAGAAGCACACAGTGCAGCATCATGAAAATGTACTTGCTAAGACACTCTTTTGACTGGTTATAGCTCATTGGGGACTGCGTTATTATTGAAGACATTACTGAAGAGACAGCTAAATGTGGCTTAGCTTGAGTAATTTAATGTACTTGTATTTTTAGGTTAAAAAGAAGAAAATTAAGTCAGACAAGGACAATGGACCATCTTCTCCAGATAGGATGCTAACTGTTCCACACATCACTTATGACCATGTGACGGAGGACAGAAAGCCTGATTTCAGTTTTGAACCATATGAAAATTCTGGTAAGAAATTCCATTATAAAATGTCAGTAACTGTAATGGCTTCTCTTAGTGATTTACACACAGATCCCCTTTAACATCTGTAAGAGAGAGGATGAGGACAGGACAAGCCCTTGTCAATCTGAAGCCAGGAATACTTTGCTTTTTGACTGTGGTTGCTGGCTTGTCTGGATAAGACTCAACCGTTCCTTTACTGAGCATGCTCCGCTGCAGACAAACTAAGATTATTTGTTATTTCTGCCTGCCAGAACAGCTACTGTCTTTTAGACATGTGCAAACATTCCCCAATTCTGCAATTGATTGAAAATATAGCTATTACTTGTCAGCTTTCCCACGTGAAATTTACCTGAGATAGATTACGGCTGTGCTTATACCTCAGTCAAAAAGGTCTGACACGTCTTGGCTGCACTGAACATAGTCTGCTACATGAAACCACCTTGTGCTCCTGCCATCTGCTCAGTGGAGTAGGCTGTGAATCAGATTTTGAAAGCAGAAGTACTTAAGATAAATGTGGATCCATCTGTATTAACTGTCACTGTACAAAATGGTACAGTACAAAGAAAAAGAAGAACTTTGATAGTCACCTTAAAATTAATAGCTTAGTTACAGTTACTTCAGCTGTAATGAACTTCCAAAATATCTCTGAATTCACAGTGTGGGGTTTTTTTCAAATGTACTTTTAGTAGAAGTTTCTTATGTGCGTTGCTCAAATTTTGGCAGCAAGAACAAGGTTTAATTTTTAAGGTGTGTCTTATTGGTTTTAGATACCTTAAGTACTTATGTTTTTTCTCCTGAAAAATTGAGCTGACCTGTTTAATGACCTTTAAAATAAGATAGCAATGTGGGCTGGCACCAGGAGTATTTTAAATCAAACAGAAAATTTCACCTTCCTTGTACTTTTTTGGTACGTTTCTGTCTTGTCTTGTTCTGTATCATCCATGCTTTTCCACTTTTTCTTGGCCTCTGTTATGGAACAATTGCAGATTGCATGTGGTGGTAGAAATGACACAGCTGTTAAAAGGTGGACAAGTACTAAGTTTAATCTGTATCTCAGGCTTTCAGTACAGGTATCTTTCTCCAAAACAATCCAATGAATGAACTGTACAAATGCTTAGATTTGCAAAGTCCCACCTTTTATCACTACATTTCTAAACTGATTAAAGGACAATGTGATTTGCATCTATTGCCACTTCAAAAATCAGCTCTATAGCTTTTGATAAAAAGATTTTCTCTAATTTCTTCTGACACTTATCTCTTCTTCTTTTTTTTATCTGTGTTCTGCTCTCTCTAAACTGTTACAAGTATACAGGACAAACAGGAAAATTAAAATTGCTTGGTAAGTTGAGGAAAATAATTCTATCTATGGCATGCCAGCTTATGACAGTGTAATGTTTGTTGTGGATTTCATGTGTGTCTAGTGCCATATAGTTTTTAAGAAATCTTTTGCAGCCAAGGAGATCTAGACAGACAAAAAAGCACATTCTCACAATTGTAATCACAATTGCAAATGCAGTTTCATTTCAAAGGGAAAAGTAAGCATGCATTTATCCAAGTGAATAATATCTGAGGATTTTTTAATAATTGAGAATAATTGCTTGTGTGTATACAACAAATTGAAAAGTGTAAGTAGTTATCTGAGCATATAGCTGAGAATTAATTTCTAAACAAATAGATTGAGATGGAAGAAAAATTTCCAGATTTGACCTTCAATATTGTGCATTCTGAAGTACATGCATCTGTTCCTGTAAAAATGCTCTTTAGATGTTTGTGAACAGATGGGGACCCATAAATTAAATAATTTATTTTATTGTTTGTCTGGATTCTGTGATCACTTAAGCAGCTCTGTAGCCCTGTGATGTTCTAATGTGCTATCTTAGGCACTTTCTTCACAGTAGCGTGTTCCCCAAAGACTCTAGGATTAGAACTAGATCTGGGCAAAAAACTCTGTGATCTAGTGAGTGCTGTGAGCCACCTGTAAGTTGTGTGCTCTGCATCCACTAAAGACAACAGAGGGTTCATTTTGGTCGTTGTGTGCAAGGTTGCTCAGGCTCGGATTAAATCATCTGAAAATACAAGATTCAGTTTCTCCTCTGAACCCACATGGAATACAGGTACAATTAAGGTGGTAAAATAGCAGGAAACAAACTGAATCTCCTTTACTCCCCCTGACTGATCCTCAAGTTGCCCGTTTTCTGGTTCCACTTTTCTCCTGTATTCCAAGCAGTGCCTCTCTATTGGCAGTAAGTATGGTGGAACAAGCTCAGGAGAGCAGCAAGAGCCATGAAGTCACCTGTTTTACATGAACAAGAAATTCCTTCACCTTAAGGAAATATTAGAGGAGCTTTACCAGCCACCATAGGTTCAGTTTCTATTTCCTTGCCAGGCAGCATGAGCTCAGTGGACCTGAGAGGTTACCTAATACTTTTCTTGCAGTGACCCAAAGAAATAAAGGGAAGAGAGTGTATTCGTACCTACTGAGAAAACTGAAGCTGCCAAGTCAAAAAAACTCAAAAGCAAGAAATTAGGAAGAAAAGATGCTCATTCAGCTTTAATGTGATCCTCAGAAAGCCTCTAATCACATATCCATATGCTGCTTTCTCATATTCAGTGACTTTTGTTTCTCTCTTTTGGCTGCCCATTTATATTCAAGTCTTCACACTCAAATCCTCCATCTGGCTTTCCTGCCAGTGTCCTAGTGCAAGCAGAGATTTCCACCTCCTTTTCTTCCTTCCTCCTTTCACCTCCTTTCATCAGTTCAGCAAAGACCCAAGAGCCATGGCTGGAGTGCACCTAGCACTGACAGAACATTTGCAAAATGAGGGTTATTTCATACTTTTTTAACTCCAAAACATTTATTTTACGTTTACGTTTACATTTACATTTACATTTACATTTACATTTACATTTACATTTTGTTTTTCTCTTTGTGTAGAATTAAGGCAACACTTATGAAAAATATCACCTTTGAGGGTCCACAGGCATTTCTTAATGAAATAGTTGTTAAAAGGATAATGCTATTCAAAAGGACTAAACATAGCATAAACATTATGTTTTGCTGAGTCTCTTTCTCCTAATTGGCTCCTCTTGCTTGCCTGAAACTTTTCCCCAAGAAATTCAGATTGAGACAGGCACTTGGCTTAAATAGTTGAAGCAGGCAGCTTCAAATGGTTTTTATGAGATGTGTCAGGCAGCTTTGAACATGGTCTGTCCACCTGACAGCACTGAAATCCGACTAGGAGCCAGCTCCACCAGGATTGGTATGAACCAGAGCAAGAAGGGTCTGACACATATGAGGCCGTACACTTTGGAAAGTGAAACATTTAAGGAAACCCTAAAGTCAGGAACGATGGCGCAAACATATAGATTACTTTCCTCGAAATGGGACTGGCATGTAGGGAGGAATATCTTGCAGCAGGTGATGCTGTCAAGAAGAATGGGTTTGAAGAGACAACGATGTCTCCCCTAGTGGTGGTTTAATAGCCTGTAAAATGAAGTGCACACTAGAAGAGTTTCATACAAACCCTTTTCCAAAGTAATTTTTGATTTGATTTTAAAGATGTCAGGTACAACATACTATATTTTAGGTATGTCTGCATCTCCTCAGCTGCCTGTCTAGAGCTCTTTTATTTTTCCCCCATTTTCCTATCTCTCTGTATTTTATGTGCGTATTTACTCTGACTCAGATTGTCAGCGCTCCTGGCCATCATTTTCCACAGACCAGCAGTCTTCCAGCGCTCCTTCCTCTCCAGGTAAAGCTCATAATATTTCATTGCTCCATCACCTTTGTTAATTACTAAATCTTTGCAATGCTCTGTCTGGAGTTGCCTTCTGTGGCACAGAAAATTATAGTGCTGGGTTTTAAGGAAAGCATAGGCATGTCAGTAGAATTTTGAGTTTGGAACACATTGTAAATTGCAAATGCTTAAATAAAAAAAAGTAAAGAATTTTTTCTGCAGAGCAGAGGTATTTTCTAAATGCATTAATTAAAACTCAGATTTTCCATTAAAAATGCTTTGAAGTGTTCTAATATTTTTGGAAAAAAAGAAGTGTAAAGTATTTTCTGTCTTACTAGCCAAATATTCCAGTACCAGAAAAGTATCTGCATACCTGTCATATTTCATATAAAATTGTTGTGTTGGTAGTAGAGATAACCCATCAGCAATTTCTTGTTATTGTGTTTATAATGCTCGATTTAAAGTTCATAGAATCATAGAATAGTTTGGCTTGAAAAGGACCTTTAAAGATGACCTAGTCCAACCCTGCAATGAGAAGGGACATCTTCAACTAGATTCAGGTTGCTCAGAGCCCCGTCCAGCCTGATCTTGAATGTTTTCAGCAGTTCAGAATTTCTGTTTAAAGACAAGGGTTCTCATACTGTGGGGAATGCCACAGCCATTGCAAAATAGTAGCTGGCTCAGTGTTATCAGTTTGATTGTTGCCCCTGTTACCATAGTCGCTGCTGCTACCCATCAAAAATAGAGAAAATAAAGTCTGGGGACTCCTGAGTTGTGCTAAATATCCCTTGCTACACCTGTTTCCTGTTTCTTTTCACTCATTATTATTCATTGAAAATGAGTTTCTAAAGCTTCCTTTTTTCTCCCCCTTTAGCATGCTTATTTAAAAATTAGGTGTCTTTTTTAACATACATTTTTTTAACAGTGCTTTGTAAGAAAGACTCCTCCAAAGAAGTCAAATGGCTATGAAATTATTTTTATATTAAAAAAAATACAATGCAGCAGCATACGCTCCCTGATGCTCTGCTTGAGCCTTGTTTCAAGGTGTTTTGTGACAGAGAAGCCCCCATTAACGCCATGTTCTTTTCTTGGTCCCTCCTCACATGCATGGTATGTTTTGGTAGTGTTTTGTTCCTTCTTTATGTTGGAAGCTGCAACATACATTTAAGAATGAGAGCATAACGAAAAGAGAGCTACACCAGTCACCAGAACGGGCTGATCTTGGTTATGATCATCTTAGAAATTTTTAAAATAAACAGAGGGAGGGAAATACCAGGTTTGGCTCGTCTTAAGCAGCAGTTAATCTCTGTATTCTCAGATAACAGCACTTTCACATAGGCTGAGGTACAGTTTTGACTTCTTGTTCCTTTTTCATTGTGCCGCTGCTTCTCTCCCCTCTCATGCAGCTGAAAAGCAATAACTGTGAATGATCCAAGAACAGCCATTCCTGCAAATCCATTTGTGTACTCTGTGTATTGTATCTCTCATAAGCAGTTTGCTGAGCGTTCAGCACTTTACATGGTTTTAGGTTCCTCAGTTTTAACACTTGTCATCAGGAAAACTAAAAAGGCTGTGAGTCCTCCTTTCCTAGAAACTGGGAAGGTTTCATTTGTACCTTGTGGAAATGAAAACAGGAAAAATTACTTTAGTGAAAGCAATAAGGAGTCTGTTTTAAGGACATTTCGCTGCATATCTGAATCTGGAATTATTTTACTTGTTTCGTAGCCACTTGGATGATGGCTACAGTGAAGTGACTGATACTAAAACCAAAACCAAGAAGCTAACATTTGCTGAAACTTAGCATGGAATTTTCATTTTTAGGTGCTGCAAGTGACTCCTGATTTTAATAATTTTGTCTCTTAGCAGTTGTCTGGTTTTTTTGGTTTTTTGTTTGTTTTTTGTTTGGTTTTTTTGGTTTTTTGTTTGTTTTTCTCTGTGATTTCAGAGGTCTTCCTCTCCTATTATAATTTCTAGAGGACAGGCTTTCCCACTGTAATTTTGAATGGCCATGTGCCTGATGATATAACATTTTCTCTTCTGATTATTTGTAAAAGTTCACATCCCTTTCTGCCATATGAAGATATCTACTTAGCAGAGTAAAATGGTTGCATTTTTTAAAAAATATTGTTGCCTCATATCCCTGCTTATA
This sequence comes from Mesitornis unicolor, assembly GCF_000695765.1. Lineage (NCBI taxonomy): Eukaryota > Metazoa > Chordata > Aves > Mesitornithiformes > Mesitornithidae > Mesitornis > Mesitornis unicolor. Next base: position 71,217 of record NW_010197213.1, on the reverse strand, counting down.
TTCTCATTAAATTTGGCTACATTTAAGTTAGCTATTCCTTTAGATTTTGTGTTGCATTTTGACAAGGCATTATTTACTGTTATATTATAAAGTATTTTATTTAATATAGTAGAGACTTCATGAATTACAATATTATCATTATTTCATCAAATGATCCAGCCAGTTGCACAGATAAAGATTTCTATAGAGGTGTCACAATCTATCTTGATTTCCACATAATGTTCTTGGTTTTATTCTCTACAAAATTAATTTACAGTGATACATAAACACAATAGTGGTTTTACTTATATGCAAATTTCATGACTTCTTTAACAAAGGTTAGGACCATGCTGGAAAAAAGCACTTAGGGTTCTTAATATAGAGTCTGGCAGAATTTAGGAGCCTGAGTTTAAAAATTAATCTGTAATACTCTGCCTAATTTCTTGGATGAATGAAAGTGTTTGTATACAAGTGACTTTGCCACTAAAAAATTTCAGTATCTGAAGTTTTATGAAACGACCTTCCCACTAAGGGCCTCATCTTGGATGAACTGAACATCTTGCCACCTGTCTTGTGTCTGGGCTCAGACAGGAGGCATCCTTGTGCCTAAAGTGTGAGAGAGATTGGGAACCAGTAGACCACCTCAGACTGTACATGACAGGAGCTGACTGCTCACCATGGAAATACCTAGGCTCATTTGTCCTATCTAGGCCTGATATCTTCATCTTAGTCACAGTAATTACACCCCAGAAACTGCTGTTGTCAAGTAAAACACAAAGTAGACATGATCTAAAAAAGAACTGATCTTTTAGTTGAATCGTACTCACGCAATGTTGCTGCAGAGCAGTAGTCTATGATATGGCTGAATTTTTTACAGTAAGTCTTATTAGGCGTGGAGTTGCCTGTGATATGGATACTCTACATTCTAGTGTTTGAGGAATACGAAAGAAAAAAAAAGAAGAAAGAAAAATAATATTAGGTTTAAGTCTTCAGCAGAAGTTTAAATTCTTTGGGTAAAAGAAGAGTTTAAGTTTTACTTTTCATGAACTCTGCAGTATATGCAGTTTTTTGTAGTAACTTCTGTTTTCAATACTCTGTTAAAATGTAAGGTATTTCAGGGATCCAAGTGAGTGGTAGACCTTTCTTGAAAAAGCCAAATGCTGTTGCTTTAACTGTTATCTGCATGTCTCCTCACAGTGAAAAAAAGCCCAGCGTTTTTAGATGTGAACACAGGACCCTTCATCAGGACCAACAGCTTTGCCGATGAGCTTGACCTGGAGGGTGAGACACTGTTGACCCCAATAACTCACATCTCACAGTAAGTCAAGGCTATTGAATTGTGCGTAAGTTGACTTAGACAAGAGAAGCCAATTCAGGTGGGAGGAGCTGAAATATTGGAGCTGGTAGGGCTATCTCAGATATTTGCGTCAAACTCTTTTTACCTTGAAGTTGGTGTATACTGTTCTGAGTGCCAGTAAATCTTTGTGTTGACCTAAAGAAAAGTTCATTTGGCTGTGACACAAGGCTTTAGCTTTTAGCCGGTATCTCTGGGCAGCTGGTGGTTGATAGCCTCAAGATTTTCACATGGAGACAATGTGTGGGAGTACATGCCTGTTGAGAATTGTATTACTCCCTCCACCATTTTCCAGGGGAATAGCTGTAAGGTGCAACTTTTTAAATACTGCTTACATGAAATAGCAGCCTTTCCATTTCAGCAGCACCTTCTCTAATGGTAAAATGATGACCTGCATTGGAAGAAATTACGTTTTGATCTTTCTCACTGCTTTGCAATATATAAAAATGATCTGAAGTAGGACTGTATTTTTTCCTTTCTTTTAAAAGAAGATTTTCCACATGGGTCTTATGCTAAAATGTTATCTCCGGGTACTCAAGTTATTCTAAAAAATTTAGAATAGCAAAAGATTTTTATTCAAATGCCTTGAAAAAATATGTCATTGTTAATTCAAACTCCTGATAAATGTTTATTATTTATCACGGTAGATGGATGACAGTATGTCCTCGAGCAGAGGAATGAGACAATTTTTTCTCCTCCTATTCCTAGAAATCTGTGGATTTCTTCAGTGTAACCACAGATGAATATTCTTACCATATTTGTATTTCTGAGGTATAAAACATGCAGAAATGCTTGCTCCCAATTTTCAGGCCTTCTTCCTATACAGTATAAAGAGCAGAGAAGCGTGAATGTACACAATAGAAGGGCATTTTTTTTAAAAAAAAAGTAGGTTTAGAAAAGTTGTCCCTGGCCCCAAACAAGAAGACTTGCGCTTTCAGATGAATCACCCAAATAAATGTATATTTGTAGGCAGAGGTTTTAGGAGGCTTGTATTCTGGAACATTTCTTAGTGGTACAAGCAGGAGGCAGAAGTCATAAAATTCCTCCAGACTTAGACAAGAACAAAGGAGCAAAATCAGATCTAGAAAGTTCCTTTGTGTCTCTTTTTTTTAAACTTTAATTTACTACAACATTGCAGGTTTCTTTAGGAGAAATGAGTTTTGGTGCTGGGAGTTTTCATTATCCTCTTTTGATCTGGGAAGGATCTAGTTATTTCTCTTTGTCATCATCATTGATACATTTCAAATAGTAAGGTGCTCCTTCACTTTTAAGTCCAACTTGTGTAACAGCTGAGATTTATTTTTTTCCCTATGGCTACTTGTGAGATATCTTAGGATATAGGTAATGTATATCAGCTGAAGATCCTCACCAAATTAACACCCTAGTCATTTAGTAACTTATACATTTCTTTTACTTCCTTAATTTTTGTTTGTAGCTGTTGTTGAAATCTCCCTAGATTGCTCTAGAAGCATGAGTGATAAGATGGTACAAAACATGTCCTCATATATGGCTTGAATTGAGTTTCTGCTAGGATGAAAGAAAATGGAAGTCATTTTTCAGGATTTTGGTTTTAGATTCAAGAGTGGGTAAATTGTATTAAATACAAAACTGGATAAAGTATGATTGAAATGCATCTCTTTGAAGTATGGGTGCCCAAATGTTGAACTGTTCTCTTAGAAGTGCATTTACTTTATATGTGATTTATTAAAAGGCCTGAAACAGTGCCAGATCAGCCTATAGATATAAGGGTTTGCCAAAAAGTTATTGAAACCCCCCTGTTTTATGTCAGTTGAAGTATTGGGATTCTCATGACAGATATTCCCAAATATTTTGAAATTAAAAATATTCTAAGGTTTGTTTTACTGTTGGGTTGTGCATTCTGCTTGCATCTGATGTGGTTGAAAAGCAAACTGCTATGCTGCCTTTTACTGAGCACCTGGGTTGCTGGATCCTGAAAGACCAGTCAGTTTTCATGTACTATTTAGACAGATGCTTCTTTTTTATTCTTAATTTCAAAGTCCTGTGGAACAAATATTTATGCGCTGGTTACGTGTGGCAGTAGGACCTGCATGTTAGACATGTGGGCATGGAATTAAGGATCAAGTTTACAATTGTGCAACAGATATATCTGTGCATGAAAAGCCACATACTAATTTTCTGTATAATAAAAACTGTTAGTCATTTCAGATCTGCGTCTCTATGTGTTTTTAATTCAGGCTTGAAAGTTATACTGTGCCTGAGAGAATCCAGGATGAATTATTTTGTTCTGATATCCTCAGTTATGAAGCATTTTATTTCCTTAAAGTCATCAAACATATAGTATGATTGTTCCAGATTTGTTGATAACGAAATAAGCAACTATATGCAAGTCTAAACTCAAGTACTTAAGAAAAATACAGTACCAGCTATGAAAACAATTGAGTATGGAAGAATCAAATTAAGTGCAAATATCTCTAGTTTCAGGTCTTAAAAGCAATTTATATTCTATGAGAGGAACAGAAGCATGAAGACAGTTTCAGAAGTGGAAGCATAATATAAAACACTTGATCTAAGGATGCTTGGATTTGGGATTCATAGAACTATTTCCTGGACAAGTATATACTTATTGCAACATAAAAATTATCTTCTTCATAAACTACAGAAAGGTGACTTCAGAATAAACATTACTTTTTTGAAGTCATAAATACATAAGTAAATATTACACGGTTAACTGGAGAAGTGCAACTGGAAAGTGACTTTTAGGTGACAGTATGAATAATTCTTCATTTTGACAGGTAGTGTCAATCTGGCAGAAGGGTGAGATACCTACTGTGTTACTGGCAGGCAAACACTTGGAACTGTTATGGCTTAAAACAAAAAAAAAAAAGAATGAGGCTAAGTTGTTTTCCTCATTCATATCAGGACATGGAAAGAAAATACTGTCTTTCAGCCCATGTGACAAAAGGCTTTAGGCTTCTAGGCCTGAAGTCACCTTTAAATTGAATTTCAGTGCCCTTCTCTTTTTGTAAATGTAGGTGCATGTTCTCACTGATTTTAATAGGACTGGTTTTGAGTCTGATGATAGAAATGCAGGTTTGTCTTTGCTTTTTTTTTTTTTTTTGCAGGATGTATTTCTGGCTGTATTAAATCTGTTTTGAAATAAATACCCTAATGTAGTCCTGCTTCTGTGGAATTAGAAATGAGAAATCTTTCACATGGAAAGATTACTGTACCAGTTAATGGTTTGTCACCACCAATCTGAAGAAACAAATAAATAATTGAAGCACTTTGAGACCTGATGTTCAAACAGGAAAGTGCTTAAAATGTCATAGGAAAAAAACCAACAACAAAAACCAACCAAACAAACAAAAAAAAAACAACAAAAAAACCAACAGATTTGCAGCAGGTGCATGCAAAAACATAGAATAAAATAGCAGTGCATTGAAGAGTGACTGCACTTTTCCTTCCATGTGAGAAGTCTTTCAAGCAGAGCAATCTGTGTAATTAACTATTATGGATCTCACCTATAAAATAAACCGTAACAGTTTGAAGAATGCAGTACACTGTTTGTTGTTTGAGATGAGACTTGGCTCTTCAGTGGCTTGTTGAATGATTTTTGTGGTCTGCTCTGTTGTAAAACTGAAATAGGAAACTAGACTGTAGCAATACCACACCTCTCCTTTGGACTTCTCACTGTTTTCTTTCTCTCTAATCAGTGTGTTCCCATATTGTCTCCTGTTCCCTGTTTCACTTCGTTGAGTCTTTTGTTCTGTATTTGCATTTTAAAGCAGTGAAAAATCGATGCTACTTGTAGCTGAACCTCAGCTACCAAGAGGTTCTTTCCCTGTGCTTGCATAGCTGTTTAATTTCAGCACCTTTTTTAACTTTACTTTTCACGTTAGCTGAAGTAGCAAAAGAAATCATCCAAGCTTGTAAGCATAGGAATGGAAGGGAGAGGGAGAAGTGGGTGGAATTGAGCTGAAAAAGGGAGATAAGAAAATAATGCAGAGCTCTCAATCTAATATATCTGTATATAAGTATTTGTCATCTCTTTAAAGAAATTTAAAAAGAGCACTGCATTCTCCATGAATCTTTCAGAAATGCTACTTGTGTCTGTTATTTCTGTAGTTTCCCATTCTCAGGATTCAGTAGCTCATTAGGCAGTAATTCATTTAATCAGTTCTGATTTATAATATTTGATCTTTCTTTCTTTACGGGTAATTTTTTCAGGGAAATACTGTCTCTAGATATATTGTAAATTTACTATAGAAACTGAAACATAAATCAAAGGTCATCTCTGGATACGGTATTTAAACACTTTTTATATATAAAGTAGCTTGATTTTTCACGAAGTTTAAAGAAACTGGGGAGACCCCTTGACCAACTCGTCACCTTGAGTATCACACCAAACGAGCACTCACTGTCATAAGACTATGTAAACCAATAAACTATCTAACTATGCAAATTGCTGGCAGAATTCTTGATCTTTAAATTGCGAGTATGGTATTACTTCATCTACATCTTTCTCTGATTCTTTTGAAAGAATTACTGTGGATCCAGCTGACTTCAGGGAATCTATTTCTTGCTGAAAGCAGTTACTGACATTACACATTTGTGATCCATGTGTTATTGTCTGTGTGGTCAAAATAACAATAGTTCTTGGTGTTTTAATGACTCTTCACCACATGTTTCATGTACCTCTTTACAGGGGTGATAAAAATGCATTTCGTTGGTTAAGGATTGGTTTTGTTGGTATACTTGTAAAATAAATTTTCAGTGGAAGCTTTCTTGCAATGGCATTCTGCTGTGATCTTAGATATAATACAAAGTGGGCTTACACTAAAATAAAGCATTAGATAAAAACCAGAAAGCACTTTCCTTTTCGTTGTTAAGTGTTTTTCCATCCTGAAAAAATTCTGTCATGACATGAACTTTATCTTACCTACTATCATGACATAAACTTTATCTTACCTATTATCTCCATCAGTGTCTCAAATGTGGACGAGAGCCTTTGGGGCATTGTATTAGGGGTAAATGGGAGGCTCTATTGGTGGTGGTGTTTTTAAAAATAAACCTTTCTTTGTTAAACAGCACGATTGATGGAATAATTAAGCAAACAAATTCAGTGCTCTTTAATAATTTCCAGATTAAGAAGAAATTATAACAGGTGGATCTTTCTGAATGACTGAAATTAATGTTTTTGAGCATTTTTTATTATAATTGAAATAATAAAAATAAAGTGTGCTGGTAAACTTTGAGTGCAGTGTCCATGGTGCCGCAGTTTCCACTGGCTTTTCTTGGAAATAATATTGTCTTTCTGTTTTCTTTAAGATTTTTTTAAGTGTTCTATGTTTTAATTACCAGCATATAATCTATTGGCATGAAACATAACCACATTGCATAGAACAAACAGTGCTGAAGGAGTTTTACAGCTCTCTCTTTTCTGTTGGATTATCAGTGAGTGGAATCCCTATTTGCTTTGATTTGCTAACTCATATTGTAAAAGATTCCTGCTTTTATCTTCCTCTTCTATACCAAAATGACCCTCTGAAGTCTGAGCAAATATTTCTTTTTCACTCTTGAGTGGCCGTATGTAATGGCTGACTTCTGCTGTCACAAGAATTCTCTCTGAAACACTGCTAACAATATTTAAACCATGATTTGCATGGGGTCCATTTTATCATTAATGACAGGACATTGTAGAAAGATAGCAATGATAGCAACTGTATGTAAGAACATGCTTGAGTTAAGATCACAGCTTAGCGTTCAAACATCTCTGGTTACAGTTATGTGCCCTTATTCCAGTCATTTACTTCACTTGCAACAGAAAACTCTTCAGTGTTTGCTGTACTCTGGGCAGCATCCCTTTTTCAATCGGCACACTTCAGTATCTCGTCAGACTTCCTTAGGAATGCTGCTTGCAATCTCTGCTGATTTAGTTGTTTTCTAAAAATGGAGAGAACTGTTTCCCTGCGTTTCCCTTTGGTATGGAAAAGCATCATTATATCGTGTGTTTTCATTATAAATTGACCATAAACCTGGCTATGGAAATCAACCCTAGAACTCTGGATGTATCAGAAATCTGATTTTTCTCATCTATTCAGCTGTTTTGAGCCACTTGAGAATATGAAGTGTTCCTAAAGCTGGTTTAACAAGCAGTCAGGAAAGTTCCTTTTTCAGAAGGAGACTGCTGAATGAGACCTTAATGACTTCAGTGTCATCATCCCATTCTGGTTTCTTGTTGCAGGTTTCATAGGAGGGAAAAAGAGCTGTCACAATCTAGTCCTAAATATGGCTAATTCCTTAAGTAAGCAATAATCAACTCAGTATAGTCATCAAAAAGGCTCAAAGCTTTTCTGATTTACATTAAGAAATTATCAGTTTGCTAGGTAGTCCAAGTTTCAGGAGGCTGCAAAGCTTGTGTGCGGCTCGAGATCTGGGTGATTGTAGTAGAACAGGACATAAGAAAACTTCTCTTAAATGTTGAAAGGCATATAGGTATTTTAGTATGTTCATCATACTTTATAAGAATTTTATTTCTGACTTATGGGTATTGATACCACCTAGAAGCATCGCCAGAATAGCTACAGCATTCCCACTGAGCTAATAGTACTCTGAGTTGGGGACTGTTGTTCTGTGTTTGGATAATATCTAGTAGGTGGGATCCCAGCACTTGAACTGTTTCTGTGTTCTGCATCTGATGTCTGCTACAGAGTTGGCTAAAGTTGACTGTGTTTTCCATGATAACAGGCAGTTATTTATAATCTTCATTTTTATAGATGGATTTCCTGAGGTGAGCTGAACACTTGGGCAGATCTTCATAGTGTCTTATTTTACTCTTAACACTGTAGTCACTGAGCTGCTTCTAACAGTGGAATAGGTAACGTGGTTCACATCTGTCCCGTGTGGTTACTTGTTTGTTCTGTCTTTAGGGAGAAGTTCTTGTGTACTGTACTGTGGTGGGTGGTTGCCTTTTTATAGATTAGATAGAGTGCGCAGTTTACATCTGTAGATCTGAAGACCAGAAGGGATAATTTGATTCTCTTCTTTGATCTTGTAAAAAGACAGACTGTAGTGCTTCACCAAGTTGAATTCAGCATTGATGTGCTATGTTCTTAATAATAGCAAAATATAAGCAAAAACACAATAAAAGAATTATATTTAATAAGCGTAGAGTGTGAACAGGTTAAAAATTCATGCAGGAACCTAGAGCTTGCAATTTCACCTCTCCTTTTATTTTTTTTTAAACTTTCTGTCTATTTATTTATTGGAGAGAGAAGTGCTATCATATGCTGGTGCTGCTACTTACCAGAAGGTAGTACTGGACAAATACGTCCTGAATTAGAGGTTACAAGCCTTTATGAAATAATATTCTCATGATATTTTTCTCTCTTGCTACAAATTGTCACTGATGCATTCAAGTACAGCGTACAATTACTGTTTGGCTATTTTATGTTACTGACATAGTATAAAAGCAATGTGTTGACTTTCCCTAGTGTACAAACTGTCTAAGCAGAAGCTAAGATAGCGTAGCTATTTCTTTTGTGTTGCAGATGAACGTTGCATTCCTTGGTCTCCAAGTGCTGGTTTACATCTTGATTGATGTTAAGTAATTAAACCAGACTCCAGCTGCTTAGTGATTCAGAAATACAGGGCTCCTATGCTGTAAAAACAACACGCAACTTCCTACTTAATAACTTTTATCATTGTTTAATTTGGGCACCATGCAGAAGAATAAATGCTAAAAACTTTTTTTGGGGGAGGGAGTGGGGAGGAGGGAATGGGACAGGACACAATAAAAGTGCCCAACTTTCATCTAGCATTTTAGACATCTAAATTTATTATCAACTGAAGTTAATGCCAAAATTAAAAATTAAAACAGTAAATAAACATTTTCTTTCTGTTAAAAGGAAAGAGGATAGCTTTACTTTTTGTTTATATGTGGTGGATATACCCAAAGAAGTTAACAACTTGAGTAGTTTATAATATGCATGCTTCTTTTGGTGGGAGTAGTTTTATCCAATGTACGAGATAGAAGTTTTGTTGATTTGTTTATTAATTAAATGATAACACATTTTTTTCCACTAATGTGGTAACCAAATCTTCATTCTGAAGTTGTAAAATTTAACATTTTTAGATAGCAATCACATTAGCATACTTTGAAATTTGTGAGGAGCATTATGCCCACACATGCTGCATATATTACTAAATCGGTGTAGTTAATGTACCTGGATTTGGCATCATGGGTCTACAGGAAAAAACAACTTGATACCAGTACAAGGTTGTAGGAATGCCTGTCAAAACTGCTATGTGCCAACCAAGAGACACAGCTGACAATTGAGATTCATTCAGTGTGCAGGTACAAAATAGTAAATGATTGATCTTGATCATTATCAAATGATCATCAAATGATCATCAAATATCTTGATCTTTTCAAGATTACAAATCTAATATTGGCCCAAGCGTTGGCATTCATAAATATTTCTTTTTATTAGTGAAATGATGGCTGTGGGCTAGAGAGTAGTTACAGATATGTGCGTCTGTTTGGGGCAGACAGAGCTGGAAACCCACACAGTGTAACACGCAAGTATTTTGCATAATGTATATTTGACGTAATAATCTAATTCCAGGCTCAGCTATCAAATGCAGGCATGGAACATTATGGTATTAAAAGCCAATAGTGTGTGTGACCCAAGGGACCTTTGTATTTTAATGCTTGGATAACATTTAATTTCTAATAAAGTCTTGAGAGAGCATGTTTTGTAGTAAGGTGCATTACTGTGGAAAAAAGAAAATCAACAGCTGGTTTAAATGGTGCTGAAGAGTGCAGGAGTACAGCAATGCTGAAGGAAAATACCTTTTTGTAACAGTATTAATGCACAGGGAAACCATTTCAAAAGGTGTAAAGGGGAGAGTTTACCTGCTGTAATACTGTAATTGTTCAGGAAATTTCATTCTGTCCATTTTATGGGTAAAAGTAACCTGAAAATTGTTTGAACATATTATCAACACAAGATTATTTTTCCTATTAACTTAATTCCACAGTGTTTTACAAAGATGAATATTGCAGTTTTTTTCACAAGTGCTGCTCCCAGTCTGACCAAGACCCAGTTCAGAATTAATGTAGTGTTTTCCTCTTGCTGTGCTTCTCTGGAAATTGTTTTATAGCATTGATACATTGAAGAGTTTCTTCTGCAGCTGCTATTTCTGATCACTGTTGATGAACAACATGAAAACATGGTCAAGTATGCTTGACGCCCTACTGATGAAGCAAAGCTTTGCTGGAAAATGCTTGCTTACTGCGATGGAAGGTTTTGTTTGAAACATTTGCTAAATCCAAGGCAGAGCTTCAAAGCAGAGAGCTCTACGTGTCTTCTCGGACACTGGATGCATGAAGTGCAGCATGCCTGGCCTTGGGCACTTGCCCTGGCTGGGAGAGCCCATTGGGAGGTCATGGAGCTGTTGACAGAAATTTAATTTCTTCATGTAACTGCAAGTATTGAAAATAGTTGTGGTTTCACTCAGTGTCTCAGGAACTTTCTGTTATTCCCATGAGTAGAACTGTACGTTTTGTTTTGCTCACTGCAGGAAGTTAAACTGGGAAAAACTAAAGCATTTTTATTGTATTGCAGACAAAATACCTGAAGTGCCTTACCGTAGTTGTCAGCGTGTTTGCAAACTAAAGCTGGGCACCTGACCTGTTGCTCATGGTTGTGTTTTGGTCTGTGTTTTTCTCAGGTGTCTGTATCACACCCATTTCTGTGGTTACTGAGGGCCTCTTGGGATAAAAGTAAATATGGAAGTTAGTCATCACGACGTCCAGTTACTGCTTCACGTCTGTCTTTCCCAAGGAAAACTATTGTGTTTGTGTTCACTTTATCCCCTTCATTTTCTCCACATGTAAAATGCATAAATATAATTTCAAATGAGAAGTGGATCAGAAAGTGGTAACTGTTGTTGTCTGTCTGTCTTCATGCCCCTTTGGCTGGGGGTCTGCCCCACCACCAAATCCTGCCTCCTGTGCAGCCAAGCGTCATTGGTACAAAAGTGTCACTGTTCCTGAAAAGGGGACTTACTGGGAGTTGGGGATGCCTTTTGGGAAATTTCAGCCTATATGAATTAGAGCAGTGAAAATAAAGGCAAAGATGTTCAGTGTGACACAATGTCCTACAGAGAGCTGAGCACAGCAGAAACATAACGCTTATGAAGTAGTTCTGGGTTTGCAAGAGGTGGTCATTCTGCTTTTTGTAGGTGCAGTGGTTTTTTGAGAGATGGCACTTCCAGGCAGGCTAGGTCCATAATACAGACTGTGTATGAATGGAAAATATTAAAGGATACCAAAAACTGTTTTGTGGTCAATACAAGAGTTTTTTACATGTGGGACTATGAAGGGAGGTGAACCAAGAGCTGTATATGGTGAGGTCTTGCATTTGGAAATTACTTGTTTGTCTACATCTGACATTAAGTTCACTTTGGCCAGACCTTTAGGATACAGGCAGTGGAATTTATTTGAATTATCCTCACGGTTATTTTTTTCCTATAGTGCAGCTATTACTCTGGAAAGCAGTTGAACCTTTTTAGCTTTTTTTTTTTAAATTAATACTGGTTTAGACACTGACTAGAATTTGAGAACAGATTACAGGCACCAAAGTCATACCAGTGCTGCTGAAAACTTGACTCCCACATGTGTGGAATCTGATTTTATATTTTTTTTAATGAAAGCAAATAAAAAATTGTGAACAAACAGCTTTTTTTATAAGGGTATTATTTTACTATAGAAATAAATCTACTATTTAAAAATTATTTCCTTATTTCTATTTGATGAGAAAACCCCAACATATCACAACATTCCTGAATATTGTGTAAAGAAAAGAGTACTAACTGAGTCCTAGGACAGCCAGTTTATACTCACATTTGCCATACAGGCTTTCTCTGAGCCTCTGTTCAGTGATGTTGAGCCCTACCTTGCTTGTTTAAAAAACATTCTCCAATAAGAGTGGGGTCCAGAAGTGCCCAGACTGAGCCATGTGTCTTCTCAAGTTGTAGGTTTGGTATGGTGGACTTCACAGATTTTAGGCAGTGGCGAGTGGTTTGAAAATCCTCACAATCCATTATTTTAAAGTTGATTTTAACACAAAACAGAAGCTTTTCTTGGGCAGTCGCACAGTGGTGGGACATGCAGAACAGCACCAGAGCAGTGCGGGATGTCAGTTTTCCTTTTGTTAGCGACATGAGTTGGCAGCAGTGCTCAGCTGACCACACTTGGGGTTGAAATACTGAAGGAACAAGCTTTGTATGAAGCATTTGTTATTCACCTAGGTCTGCAGGTCAAACACAGGGTCAGATTCCCTGTTGTATGTGAAGTGTTCAAAAGCTTTGTGCTGGGAGAAGCATAGGGAGGTTGCAGAGGTGTAATGCATCCTTTTCTTCTCCTGTCCTACCTAAGGTCTAGGATGCTGAGCTGCTGCACGTGTGTGCTTTCATTGTATTGGTTTCCAGAAACTGCAGTCTGGATTTGGAGTCCTGCTGTGCTTGGCAGTATGCATAGGAACAACAAAAATGAGTCCTATCTGGAGATGTTATGCTGTACCTGTTCCTCCTGAAAAAGGACTGAGACAGAAAGCTCGGTTTGAAAATTCTGTCTTAGCAGAGTATTGAGGAAAATTTGGCAAACTGGGATTAATAGACTGTATCATGGGGTGTTGTTCTCCTGTACTCATCTGGTTTTAGGAAAAAAGCACACTCTGATATGGAAAAATTCTGGTTCAACAGCACAAACATTATTTTCACCTCTTTCTTCTCTTTCCATCCTATACTCTTAGCTGTTTTTCAAACTGTGAAACATTTAATGGTTCTTGTTATTACTCATTCCACAGAATAAATAATGCAAGGGAAATAGGAAATCAGATGGATCATTAAAGAGATGTTATAAAACTTTATTCATGTTCTAGTTGTGATAAATACACTAAAAAGTTGAAATGCCAGTCATTATTCTTCTTGTCGTTCAATTACTTAGTACCCCAAAATGTTTAGGCTTTGTGAGCAGTGTCTTTAATTAGAAGGAAAGGTAAAGATTTGCATATGTGCTTTGTCCTAGAGGACTTGCACTGTGCTCGTTGCTGGTGTATATGGAACTGGTGCTGAGGACTGTGTACATGGAAAGGACTGTACAAGAAATACCTGTGTCTGAGTCCCAGAATGGCTGCTGGAGTAAAAAATGATCGAGAATGAGACCGCAGTGTATTTGTTCTTTAGTGTATTTAGTAAGTGTTTTCAGTCCATCTGCTTTTTATTTTAGAAACCTAATCTAGTCTTGTCTATGTCAAATTTGCAGATACTAATTTGGATTGCATTCTTATCCACACCCTTTGTTACACTCTAGAATCTTGATCTTTTACATTTGGTTTGGTTTTGTTTTGTTTTAAAAGGCTATTTGCAGTCTTCCTTTTGTGGTGTTTTTTTTTGTTTGTTTTTTTTTTGGGCCACCCACATGGGGACACCTGCCAGGCCTTCAGGGGTACTTCCTTTACTCTGTGGGACTCTGAGGTTTTCTGTAAGTGTGTGTGCTGTGTCTCATCCATTCATCATTATTACATCTTAATGTAGGTCTCAGGTTTGCTAAATTATGTTAAATCACTTCCATATTGAAACACATGAATAAATTTAAATCCCTGTGTGCTGCAAACAGCAGGATCAGATTATTAAAACTCTTAATTGTTTCTGTCTTTTTTTGTCTCACAGCTTTTGGGGTTTTTACTGTAAATTATGAACTGGCAAATAATTTATACTATAGGCCTTGTATCATTACCACGAATGGTGTATTTAAGACACATCTAGGAACTCTTTTTCTGAGAGATGTGTAGTTTGAAATATGAACTTCTCAAAAAGCTCTTCAATATACATCACCTAATGGAGCTGTAGTCATTATAGTCTGCAGATCCCCTGAGAGAAGTATGAATTGTTAGAAATATTTGGATGGCAGGAGTCTGTTATTTGTTAATGACTTTTTTATGCATGCAAGGTGTCCCTGTGTCAGAAAGAACTGAAAGAGGAAAAAAAAAAAGAAAAAGAAAGACAAAGGGAGGAAAGGATAAAAGCAAGCCAAGAGTCTGAAGTCTGGCAATATTCACATCTCAATTGCAACCTTTTGAGTTCTCTGATTAAGCAGGACATTTGTGTAGAATACAGAACATACAAAACATGCAGTAAAGAAGTGAGACTGACAGCTATTTAGAGTTGGACATGACGGAGAAAACATTCAAAGTGCATGTGGCATTTGTGACATGTGGCACAGAGACTGAAAAAAAGAGAGAGTTTTGATAGTAGGAAGGCAAAATGAGTTGGAAAGCTGTACCTTCATTACTGGCTTACCATTATCCTGTTTGAACGTCCTCTAGTCAGGTCATTGAAAGGCTAAAGCCTTACCAATGCCTAAATGATTTTTTATTTCTTTTTGAGAAGGTTGGAGAGGAAGGAGACAAGACTTGAAGATGCTGTGAGGAAGCAGATGGATTGTGAGGGAAGAAGAGAGGAGGAAAGAGAGTAATTGAAGGATGTAAGCTTCAGTGAACAGGAAGGACAGTCAAACCAGCAGTGACAGAGGGAGTAAATGAGCTGAGGATATGGGAGAAAAGTTGGTTGATCTTGGTGATACCATTGGACACATTTATGCTTGGAATGCGATGCCTTTAATTCTGTTGACATTGGTGTGCTTCAGACACGGGTTATTAAAGTTGTCCTTATGGCTTCACTTTTTCCCTTCCATCACTCCTAACTAGTGTGTGTGCTGCCACACATGTGCCAGTAGGACAGAGAGATAGCTGCTTCCTTAGCAGAAAGGAGGAGTGGTCCTGATGGCTCCACACACTTGAGAGAGCACCAAAGGACAACTGAAGAGGAGACCCGTGAGCTGAAGTCAGTGCTGAAGGCCAAAGGGCAAGCAGACTAGTAGTTTCACAGAATCACAGAATGTTAGGAGTTGGAAGGGATCTCGAAAGATCTTCTAGTCCCCCTTGCCAAAGCAGGATCACGTAGACTAGTTTGGATAACAATTCATATAACAGTGCTTTTTGTTTCAGATTAGCCAAAAACTCATAGATGGTTTTTGAAATGGGGAAAAAAATAAGGCATTTTTCTGTGGATCTATTGTAGCCTAAATTTTTGAGGGGAAAAGTTCCAGTTCAGTCTTCTGACTTACTTTTTATGGATGTTTGTCTTCTTTGGCCAGAGAGCCTCATTTTGGTTTGGTTTCGGGTTTGTTTGGTTTGGGGTTGTTGGTTGGTTGGTTGGTTGGTTGGTTTTTTCATAGAGAGAGATGCCTAGTTCTTCCTTTGATCTTGGTGGCAAACATCTAATCTAGCTCTGATTGCCTGCCATCTGCCATCATCACCGACAGGCTCTCAGTGACATTCATCCTCATGAAACTCTCAGAACTTGCAAACTGAATCTGTTCAGCAAAGGTGTAATTTTGTTTGAGCAAATAATTTTAAATGTAAGCAGATATCCTGTATATGTCTATGTGCCCACTAGGACCTCTGATATCCTTTGTGAATTTTCCCCCTGTATAGTATGTTGTACATGTTGATGAAGGCTTCTGTACTCAGAGCTACGAGTGAATTACACTGTGTGTCTAACTTGGTGAAGTTAGATAACAGTCTCGCTATATGGTTTCATATAATTAATTTTATAACTGATCTATAAGATAAAAAGGAATTATGTAAAGACAACAGCATCTGAGAGGGAAACAGCTTTTTCATTTTTGTTGCTGTTAATAAACCTGCTCAGTGATTTAGGAATTTATCACTTTGGAAATACATGTTGCTATTTTCCAAATCGCTTTCTGTCAGCCATTCCCTACATTTTGGGTTGTCATAGTTTCAAGAACTGTAAAGCTCTAGTTTCATACTCAAGAAACTAGTTAAAGAGTTTTTTTCGTATTAAAAGAGAAATAGAGATGTGAGAAATCCCCCTCTTAAAGGAAGGGGATCTGGTTTGACACAAGGGGGCAGTCACGTTATTTATGAAATTATGCCTGGTTTTGAGTTACTCAACCATGGGTTAATAGTCAACTGGATGACAAAATTAGTGTTGTAGAGTGGCATGAGTGCAGTCTTACATTTCAGCGGGATTCACTGATGCTCCAAGTAGAATGGTTGCCAGAATTTTAGGAAAGAGTTAGTCGTAGTCTTTTTTGAAGAAAAAAAAAAAGACTGTGTGTATATGATAAACTGAGTGTTTTATTCTTAAAGGTTATATATATATATATGCATGTGTGTATATGATAACGTAGGTTATAGATGAGATGCTTGCAGTATTTTCCACACTTGTCACTTACAGGCATCTCACTTAAGTGTTAGTATCTCCTTAGGGCTGGGGAATAAGAGGAAATCTAAACATAATTTATCTTTTTAAAATTCTAGATACAAAGGATTTTAGTTGGAAAGTGGAATTGGTTTAAAGATTGTTGACTCTTTGAGAGGAATTGAGTAGGAGATCTCTCCAGATTTGTTTTGGATGGGAGATAGGATAGTGCTCAAGCCTCATTTCCCTCTTTTGCATCCCTTTTCATTGTATTCCCGGAAAGGCCAGTTGGGTGATGCTCAATACAATTAGTGAGGACTCAGTACAGTTACTGTTTTCGGTGCTTGTTAGGAAGCATTACAATTGAAATTTGGCAGATAGTGACAGTGTTTTACCTGGCTCATAGTCCTCTTCTGTTTTTTATTTGAAAGATCCAACTACGCTCAACATGAAATTGAATCTGCTTGATTTGCCTTGTAGGTGAGGTTGTGTGAGCACAGAGATCTAGAACTACAGATTTAAAGTAAAGTGATTTTAATCCTGATCTGCCATGACACATCACAAACTAGTCTTGCAGCATAGGTCTCAAACATAGCCTTGCAAACAAGTGTCAAACATAGGAGCATGGTGAGAATAGGTCTCAGAGGAGAAGGCAGGGAGGAAAAATAGTTAGCAGCTTAGCATGTTATCTAACTCTTAAGTTTGGAACCTGTTTCCTATTAAGAGAGATCACCTATTTAAAGCTGATAAAACTGATAGCTGATCATAATTTGCTTTAGTATTCTTCTGGTGAACAAGGCTACCTATAGCATTCTGTCACTTCACCATGTCAGAATCTCTGGAAACTTTTGATAGAAGGAGGAAAAACCCTTGAAAGATGAGACAAAATGTTATAAATGCTGCTGGAACCACCAAGCCTTCAACTAGATGTAAACAGGGTGTAGGTGACTCAGATGGGTGATAATCCTAAAGTTTACGTTGTCAGCTCCTAGTGTGTCTCACTTGAGGTCATTATTGTACGATCTGGGCTTTTACTTGGAAGACAGTGTACTTGGGAAGTTCCATTTTTTAATGGTTTCTTTATCATGGCTGAGGGCATTTTGTTATATACATTTCTTGGGGGCTGTGTATTAGTTTCTTCATATACAGCATACTTTGCTGTCAGGAAAAAAAAAGATTCAAATTATTTCTCCTTCATTAATTCTCTTATTTTAATCTGCTTAGCCAGGTCAAATTAACATGAAAAAAATATATAGGCATGCATACACTACTGCATAAATCGTAATTTGTTTTCCAAGGACACAAGGCCAATGTGATGCTCTTGTCTGCATGTCACCGGTCACCAGTCCGCAGATAGGTTTTGTTGTGCAATCTTAATTTCATAGGAGTTAAGTCTAAATGATACTCAATTTCATTAAATAAGCAGTTGTGTAGGAGAGGAGGACCAGGGAAAGCGCTCAGGTGGTTCCTCCGCTGAAGTGAAAGGTTTAAGTCTGCATTCAGTCACATTGTTAGACAAGGCCCAACCCACACAGGGAGCCACAAGAAATCAAGTTTTGTAAAAGCTCCTGTGCATACAACTGTTTCTTAGATGAAATAGAGGATGAGATGATAACTAAGCTTGAAAGTTTGGAAAGGTATACAGTTTAACGAAGTGAAGCTTTACAGCAAGTATACATATGTATACCACACGAGCAATGAAATTGTTAGGGAAGCTTGCAGCGACAGGCTGTTTTCTCAGCTATGTTTACACTTCTTGTAGCAAGCCAGTCTTTTTACAGCTGTTAAATTGTTGACACCTGAGGACAGCAACTGTCCATTAATGTTTTTTCTGTTCTTCTTGATAAGTAGGTTCAAATTGATTTCATATGATACTTCAATGGATGATTCAATTCAGTGAATGAGTATTTCACTCTCAAAGCCAAACTAGTGAGATTAAACTAACCCTGAACTAGGAATTTTGACTTCCAGCATCTATCTGATCTCAATGTGAAATTGTGCATATTTAGCTCCAGGTTATAGAGGGGAAAGTGGGTATAACAGTTATGGGACAAATGGAGAGAAAGATAGTGCAGCAGTTCCTTCACAACGTAAGGCTTAGACTATCAGTTAAAGCAATAATTTTTCTGACAGCAGTATGTTTTACTTATCTTCTTGAAAGGACAAAATAATCAAGGTGTACATGCCAAACATATCAATATTCTCTGATAGGGTTTGAGGAATTTTCTTTTTCTTGAAATTATATCTCATAAGGATTGTGTAGGAATCCATCACTGACTTTTCTCCTATACGTGTTCCTCTGAGCTGTTGCATCTTAACCCTGTTTTGATGCATTCATGAGAGGGAATGTGCTGCTGTATTACGGGCAGGGCAGTAAGCTGCAGAGTGTGCTAATTTAGTTTTGCTTAATTAAAAGTAGGTGAATATGTTCTTACGGGTCTTCCCATAAGATTGTTAAACTACAGCTTTTTATCAAATAGAAATAAAGTTAAAGGTCTGTTCATCAGCTTGTCGTGGGAGTTCAGAAATCTGTGGATACATCAGTGGCCAGATTTCTTTGTCCTTTTGTATCTTCTTTTAACTGGAAAGGCAAAAGTATATAATTTCATAATCTGTCTTGTGAATTTAAATTATTTTGAAAAATACCTTTTTCCTCTTGTAAATCATTGCCAAGGATAAAAGTTGTCAATATCTGAAGGATGAAATTCAATGTGGTAGCATGCATATTTTTGGAAGTTCAGTTTTAACTTTGGGCAGAGGCTCATTTATAATCTCTGTTGGACAATGCGTTTGTTCTCTTCGACAGTTGAATAAGGGGAAAAGACATGTTGAAAAATGTGTTCCTGTCCTCTTTTTCTGTGTGCTTTTCTCTACATCTGTGCTTAGCAAAATCCCTCAGGGTATCCTGGATTGTATTTACCAGGAAGAAAGAATACCTGACTAGACTAGCATTACTTCTCATGATTATGGTGTCATCAATTAACTTCTATGACTCAAAAGTGAAGCTTGCCAGTCATTTTAAAGCTTTGGATAATGAAACTCAGGAAGTTTGTTCCTACGGCAAATTTCTTCAACCTTTGTTTAAAATAGTATAAAATAACTTCCTTTAATTGTGGAAATATACTGTTGGCAAAAGGCAAGGGCAAACTATAACTCTTTAAACATTAGAAAACATGAGTCCATCGTATCTGACAGGTTATAACTGGTTTCTCCGCACATCCAATAGTAGACAAATAGCAACACTGTAATAATTAAAGCTTAATCCATGTAGTCATAAGCCATTATAAGTAATTGCGACTATTGCAGCTTAGGAATTTTGCTTTTCTTATCTTCCAGAATGGGATTTTTTTTTTCTCCACCCTTAAAGAAGGGGAAATGCCTCAGTGCTTTTGAAGGGCTGGTAGGACAGCTTGACAGTTCTGTAAGCAGCTGTGTGCAGAAATTCATTAAATGTCTGATTGTGCATAGCCATGTCTGACCCATGGTGCTCATGCTGAACTCTCCCCTCACCAGCTACATTCTTGTCTCTAGTTGATATTGTGGATATTCATTTACAGGGATGCAGGCTTCACTGGTCCTCCTCACAGCAAAGTATGCCATGATCCCTTGAACTTTATAGGCAGGAGTTCACATTTTTATGTGAAATGAGAAAGGAATTTGTTATCTAAATGGTGTAGCTTTGCAGAAGAATGAATGTGGTCCTGAACACATACTTCTGTTTAATTTTTTGAGGCGCTTCCCTTTTCTGCAGTGACCTAAGAGATCCAAAAAGTGGGGGCTTTTCAATCTCCAACTGTACCTGATTCTGTTTTGAAAGTACCGGTGTTTACTGGGCTACGATGCACCCCACCATGTCAATGAGGGAACCATGAACAATTCTAACATTAAGGAAAGCGTGGATTTTTAGTCTTTCAAGGGGTGCTCAACAACTCTTTGGAATTTACCAAACTCTTTGGAAATTACCTCCTGTGCTTATTCTTTTCTGTTCTATAACACTTTATCCATCTTATCTATTCAGATTTTTAATTCTTCAACATCATAGTTCCATTTAGTTTTCTTCTTGAATGAAATTTCGTCTAGATTTCTAAAACGGACCTCACAACTCATGCATTTCTTAGCCCTACCTATGTTTTGATGCCACTTATAGCCAAAAGAATCTGAAGATCAATGTGTGATTCCTTCTGGCTTCTGTTAAGTTTGGAACAGTTTGTTTTCATGGTTTTTCCCTTCTTGTTGAAGTTGAGGGGTGGCAGGGCTAAACCATGCCAAGACTGAAGCCACTAGATGTAGCAGGGTTAGTCAGTGACCAGAAGATATGCCAGAGCTGGAAGTTTTGGGAAACATTTTCTTAGACAAGGTATGGTGGAACAAAAAGGGTTGTTCTAAAGTTGCAGAAAGCTGTCGAGCTGTGCTTTACGCTTCTTCTGCCCTAGTAGCAGCACTGATAATTTTGTTTACTGCTACAACTAAATATTGTACCATGCATTTTATTGGACAGTGATTCTTGTATTGACCATCCCGTGCTTCTCACAAAATGCCAAACTCACTCAGCTGAGTTGGTAATTAAGCCAAAGGAAGAATACACAGCTTTTGGGAGTAGCTGTTTTGTGAACACGTAGACTCCGATTTAGGTAATTGGTTAAGCATGCAGTTTGAGTGCTCTCTGAGTCTTAATAGCTTCAATGGAGGTAACGTTTTGTTTAATGTACAGCATGTGCCTGCATGCGTTGCTAAATCAGATCCAGCTGAATCCCTGTAAAAGATCAGGGATTAGAACTGAGATTCTCTTGTTTGGACTGTGTCTGCCAACTATGAGCCAGGTTGAGTAATCATAGCACTGCCAGCCTCAAGAAGGTCGTAAATTGTGAGTTAGGCCCTGCTGATTCACAAGACTTAAGGAAGTACTGGCATCTCATTTTAACCCTTTCTATTCCTAACACTTAGGCTACACACAGTTTCAAGCCCTTCTGTAAAGCTAGAAATACACTTAAAAAATTGAATAAGTTCATACAAATTCTTGAGGTTTCAATCCTTCAAGTTCTTGAATTTTTTCTCTTTTGCATATCACCTTTCTCACACACATGCATCCTATGTCTTTGTTTCCTTTCGTCACCCAGAGAGAGAGAAAACCACATCAGTTGATGACTTTGGAGAGGGAGGAGAGTTCCAGCTTCCTGGAGGATTCGTCTCTATGCACAAAATAGACTAAAGGATAGTGAAGAGGCACAAAGAAAAAGGAAACCTTATTATTTCACTAGTTAAAACAACTTTTACTATGAGTTTGTGTCGACTTTGGATGGTACATATCTAGTATTTTAAATCTAGAATGTTTGTGGGATTGACCTGTGATAAATATGTCAAGAATCAGCAGTGGTTGTTTATTGTCTAGGATATCTGGGTAAAAGGCTTCAATTTTTGCGATGGTGTCGCAGGAAGTGTGCAACACAAGTCAAGCAAAAAACCAGCACCTCAGCCCTTTGAGCTGGGGGAAACTAGAGAACAACCAAGCCCAGTGCCAAGCAGATCCCTCGGCCTGGTGTATGTCCGGTGAGGACACTCCACCTTACAGTGTGGGGGGGTGTGTGTATAAATATGTGTGTATGTTCATTTACAGACTCATTAATTCAAGTGAGCACTTCCCTTTTTCTACATCATTTATTCCTCTCTGCCTTTAAGCTGATTTGTGCTCTTTAATTAGTCTTGTACTTTTGGCAGCTGAGATGCCTTTTGTAAAGCGAAAACTGAATCCATTTGCTATCTAATCTATGACTTTTTTTGCAGTTTGTTAATATTAAGAACAGATTCTCTGCAGTGACCGGTTCTCACCTCCTCCCTTCAGCATTTTACATCTCTGAAGTTTTCTACCAAAATCCATTTTCTGTAATCTAAGAAAATTAATATGTATCCAGTAGGGTTATCCTTCCTTTCTGCTCAGCTGCCAATGCAAGCAATCGAAGATGTATAGTTGTTATAAATTGTAATTAATTTGACAATTTCTACTTAAAATCTCTGCCACTGCATGCATTCTCACAAACATGGGAGAATCTCACTTCTCACTGGGAAGTATAAAATGCATTTCTGCAAGCCAGAGCAAAAGTGTTTGTGAACTCAACCCAAAGGTAGACAGTGGGTAACTCGTTTACCGCCCAAATCCCAAGGTTGCTCTGCATTCCACTGCTTTGCTGTGTGTTTGTCGTCCGAGCGCAGACACATGTTCAGTCTAGCAGCCCCTCTTTCAGCCAGTGTTTGAGCAGCGGTTAAAAGAAGATGCACTCATGTGGAAAATCCTGGCAGCAGGCACCCTGGATTGTGTTACAGCAGCTGTCCTCAATGGGAAGGCATTGATGTTTACAGTGTGTGTTTTTCCATGGAATCTTATTTGTCTGCCATATATATACAACACAGGCTATTCTTCTCTGTATGATGTGTTTTTCAATGCTTTATATACAAAGTATTTTTGTGGTAATATTTATGTATTAAATGGGAATGCAGATGTAAGGCAGGCACTGGCTTGAAAACATTCTCTATTAAAAAGTCTGATATGCAGTAATTTAGATTAATCAGCATCTTTGAAACAAACAAAGGAGGGAGAGAAAAGCCTTACTGGTCTGAAACTTACAATCTTCTATCAGCATATGTATTGAAATATCTGGGGAAGAATAAGAAATGCTTTGAAAAGAACTTATTTATCAGCATATTAATTAAATTTTTTTTTCACAGGTAAGTTATTTCTTTCTCTTTATTTGCATGGAGCCTTGAGATGTTGTAATCTGAATTGCAAATGATTTAACTGTCAGTAACAACATCGGATGTCTTGATACAGGATGAAAACCCTTTTTGCATTATTTTTCCCAACAGATCAATGTAATGTGGTATCACTTTTTCATAGCTATTTTTAGAAGAGTTGTCATTTTAGCACCAAGGCCATAATTGGCACAAGTAAATGATGATGTCGCTCCTTCTGCCACTGTCATACTTCCTACTTTTTTGGTGAGGAAATTTTTTCTTGTTTTATTTTGCACTTACTGAGGTCACAGCAGTGGAATTCAAGGGGTCTTACATTGTTTTCCAAAGCCATAGTTCAGCAAAATGCTTTGATGTGCTTGCTCAAAGTGGATGTTAGGGAGCTATTGGCTTGGGTAGGATTTAAGCACTATCTTAAGTGGGTTTTTTTGGAGCATCAAGATATTTGTAGCTTATGGATAAGTAAATGCTTTTTTTTTTCACCTGGGCTCATGCCTATAACAAGTTGGATATGATTTAAGTCAAAAGCCATTTCCACATCTGTGCCACATCCCGGATCATTCCGAGATCTGCCCATCCGAACAGCACCATTGTGCAATGCAGTAAAGAAGAGAGAGCCTCAAGGCAAGTAGACCCTAATCCTTTTGGATGCTGTGTCAATAACAGGGAGCAGCATAACACGGGTATGAAATTCAATGGGCATCCTGAACCCTGTGTATTGTACCTGAATATGTTTCTCTGATCTCAATAAATGTCTACTTTTGAGTTGGATCACTTGCTATCTTGCCACTGTGATAGGTTGTAGATGGAAGTCAAGTAGTCTAGCCACACTTTGGCAGTTGCATGCCCTGAAAAACTGCTAAACAAAGTTTTAAGTAGCATTTAAGTATCCTCCAGAGTCTTCCCAGAGCCATACAAAATCACGCCCTGAGGCTTGCAGTCTGGCATAAGTAATGAACATCGGAAAAAACCCCACCCAAATGGAACGCTGAATTTGTGAAATAGTCTGCTTTGACTTTAGAAAAAAGATCAGTACTGGTATTTTAGTCTATATGCTGGGTGGTGCGTGGGTACCCATCGCTGTGTTACATAGGGAGACAGTGTCTACCTGTACTAGAAGGAGCTTGAGTTTCCATAATTTCCTAGCTTCTGTCTTGGTATGCTCAAAAAAAGCCCCAACTTTTAGTTGTACAGAAAACCGTGTTTTCATTTAAAAGACCGTGCAAGCGTAGCAATGGTAGCAATGGCAAACCTTCTCATGTAGTCCAAACCCTTATCAAAGACATATGTCAGCAGGAGGCTCTTACTGCAATATGTCTGCAACAAAGCCCAAACCAGCATGAAAAGTGGAAGGTGTACAGGGCAGCAGTTCAGACAGTCTTCCTTAGGCATTAAAAATACCTTGTTTTTACTAGTACCTCACACAGTCAAGCAGTCATAGTTGGTTTCAGCCAAGTCTACCTTCTCTTTGATCTCTATGCTGAGTGCTATTATAAGATACTGAATTATCACCTCCTCCCTCAGGCTGCCTCAGAAGTTTACAGATGCAAACTTTCAAATCAGCTTACGTTCAGCTGGCTTCCCCTTACTCCTCACTGTTGCAAACCAGCCAAAGCAAAGTTCACAAAAGAGAAAAACAGTAGTGCAAAACGCTTAATAAATTATCACCCATTTCTTTTTAAAATCTTTCCTGAAGTAATGTTGAATTGACCTTAATTTGGAGCTATGATGAAAGCAAAACCACTTTGCAGCTTGCGTTGAAGGTAGGGATTTGTATATTGGCACTGCTCACAGTGATGATTGTTTCCAGAGAATTCACGGTAACTAATTGGTGTGTGTATGTTTTTGTTTGTGTACACATGTAGCTTTACCTGGTGCCATCCTCTTTGGCTGAAGCGCTAGTTCAACAATAGGAATATTGTGTGGGAAATCAGCTCTATGTGGAATTGCATATCGCCATTTTCATCAAATTACTTCCTTTTTTTTTTCTTTTATTCACTAGAATTATTAAAGATGTAACCACAGAGCCTCTTTTACACAGTGCAGATCCACACTGCTGTCAGATTTCATTGCGTTTCTTGAACACATCGTGGCCTTGAAAGCAATTTTACTATAAGAGTGCAACTGTACTTTGGGAGTTTGGTAAAAAAATGTAAGAATATTTTAATTTTATTTTCAGACAGAAAAGTTACCACCTTTTCCATTCCTTTGTCTGGGATTTGAAGCAAACTAAAGTAATAGCTTGAAAACTTTTTATTTTCCCAAATGTGTCTTCCATTACCAATGACACTTTTAAACTCTGTTGCTAAACCTTCTAATCTTTAAGGTTCTGTGAGTATAGGCGACTGTCAGGGAAGTTGCACAATTTGGCAGTGAAGTCATGCCTGATTCATTGACTGCTACTTATTACACAATTACTTCTGCAGTTCTTAAAGATTATAAGCCTGGTGGTAAACGTTGATGGGAAGTCAGCTGTCTTGGACCAGCAATGAGATGATCAACATTGCATGGTAGAGCGAAACCTGGTAGAAGGCATTCCATTGAGAAGTTGTGCATATGACTCATACTGCCTTTAAAAAAAAAAATCAGCTTAAGGGTTTTAACGTTGGAGGTTTTATACTAATTCATTCTAAAAAAGCTTGTGAAAATAATTTAGAATGCCTTTTTGTTTCTTCCCCATTGGTTGATACGTTTTTGACTATTTTGTCTTTGTTTCTCCCTCCTTGACTCAACTTTTCTTATTTTGGTTCATTACTGTAATTTAATTAAAGGAAGCCCAGGAAATTCTGAGTGCGTGGTCCAGGTGGCTGGTACAGCCTTCCTGCACTCAGCTCTTCTGTATCTCAGTAGTATAACCTCTGTATTCCTGTCCTCAAACTCTTTTGAGCTGGCAGTCAGTGGCTCCAAGTAGTGACAACCTGTACTGTGGCTCTGAGAAGATGACAAATGGCAGCTACAGGCTGGTCTGGGTACAACTGCATTTATTTTCATTTGCAATATAATCTGTGCCTCTTCCCCCAGTGTTTTGAATAG
>NW_010197213.1:25280-44797 GCF_000695765.1 Mesitornis unicolor | reverse complement strand
GGGAAAGAGAAAAGAAAGGTTTGACTGACACTTGTTTACCTTGGGTTTAGTTCAACAGCATCAGTGGCCTTGGCAGATCGGGCAGCTCAGGGAGTTGGTAGCACAGTGCTGCAAAGCAGTGATGTGTGTCTTGCGTGCTGCACAAAAATGGCCACGTCAGTGCAGGCAGCGCTGAAATTCAGTGATAGCATTCCTTTGTTGTGAGATAGGAGGTGGGTAGTTCCTGGCTGGCTTCATGGAAGTCAGTAGGGGTTTTGCCAGAAATTTGAGGAGGCCTGAGATTTTATCCACAGTTTTCAGCATTGTTTTGTTTCCAGGATTTGTCTTGAACTGTAACCTTATGTGCTGGAGCTGTCTTTACTAGCTGCTTTGTACAGTGCATGGTTGGCATAATCAAAGCTTTGCACTTGTTTCAGGGTCTTGGACACTGCTGCAGTAGAAATGGTGCTAATCTAAACAGAATCTCTGTGCTTGTGATTATGTTTTTTAAACTGACCTGAAAGCAATGTACTGTGAATTACCTTAGTACCGAAACTGGAATTGAAGTTGAACGTACCAGCAAACAACGCAATAGCTGTTACAAGGTAATGAATGGTGCTGCAGGAAGGGAGGGTGGCTCATTAGTGGGGTAGAAGTGCAGGTAAGGATGACAGATGTGTCTTAGAAACCAGCCTGCAGAAAGCTGGATATAGACGTACAGACTAAAATAAGAAGTTTCATATACTCTCCGTAGGGACGTTACCAACGTCTAACACATCCAGTTTTCTGAATCAGTACTTTGCATTGTGTAATTCCACACAGGACATGTTCATGCTTTGGAGTGCATAGAAACATCAGAAGAGGCCAGTTCAAAGATATAAGTCTCTGTTCAACGAACCGTCGCTAACGTAAACACTTGTAGAAGTGCAGGTAAGGATGACAGATGTGTCTTAGAAACCAGCCTGCAGAAAGCTGGATATAGACGTACAGACTAAAATAAGAAGTTTCATATACTCTCCGTAGGGACGTTACCAACGTCTAACACATCCAGTTTTCTGAATCAGTACTTTGCATTGTGTAATTCCACATCAGAACAGGCCAGTTCAAAGATATAAGTCTCTATTCAACGAACTGTCACTAATATAAACACTTCATGCTAGATTAGGGACATATATGAACTAAGAAATAAAATACAGGTTTTATTCTTAGTAACTCTACTAATACCGGTTTGCTACAACTTATTTGCTGTTTACAGCAGTCATAGTTTCTTTTGTTCTCATGATACCTAAATAGTATTATAAGCTTAATAATATATTTAAATTTGGTTGGTTTTTGGTTTTTTGTTTGTTTTTTTTTTTTAAAAAAGCTCCTTAACAGAAGAGACTGAATAATATATGCCTACTAAACATGGTTACATGAAAAGCTTGCAATGCAGTACTGACCATGCACATAGTGTTCATTCCAGTTGCTAAGCAGTGCAGAGCTTTCTAGCACTTGAGAAGGAAGGTGTAAAATTAAACTCTAGTTGAAGAAGTTTAATATACCTTCCATTTGGAACATGTGCAAAAGGTACCCAAGAAAATTATGAACTTTTTAAAAGAACTTTTAGTTAAAATCTTTAATTTAGCAAATGTTAGAGTAAGCTTTCAAGCAAAAATTAACTGAAGTTTTCCTTATAAACTGTGGAATGAAAGCCTCCAGATAGGAAATTGTGACTGATGTTCTTGCTTAATTTTAAATAGAATATCCACCTTCACTATGCTTTTATGTTCTGCTAGTGAGAAATATTGTACAGCTTATCAGAATACATTAAACCCTGTGAAGGAGCTGACAGCAAAGCCAAAAACTGTCCTGAACTATTTTACTGTGCACTTTGACAAACAGTGTTTGATGTTTACCATTTGTTTTGTAGTAGAATTATATTTTGTGGCCTCGGGCAAAGAACTGTACCTGAACTGTTTTACTGTTCCTCTTTCTTTCTTCTATGAAAGAATTGTTGAGGAACCTGTCTCCTCCAGTGTCTGAATTTTTAACATCTGCAAGAGCTTTTTAAAGCAGTATTCTCAAGTTAAGTAGCAATGGACTTTATTTTGAAAATCTTATTTCTATGAAAATTTTTCTCTGTGGAATCTTTACGTACTGTTTCCTAGTATTTAACACCATCATGCTTTCTGGGTAAATTCCTGAAACGATATGTACATTTTGTAGGGTATATAAGTATATGCTTAAGGTTAAGCACATTACAAATTGCATCCTTACTGAGCAAACAGTTTATGCATCTCCTTAAACCTAGTTAAAGTTAATGGGCTTGTTGACATGTTTAGAATTGAGCGCATTCTTGAACATTTTTCTGAACAGAGACTTTACTCCTCTGAAACTAGTTTTTTAGTCAGTTCTGCAAGCAGAATGGAAAAAAAAGATTTGTTGCTGTAAGTGTCTCATAACCATGGTAAACCCTTCTGCATGAAGGAGATTGATGAACAGTACGTACCTGGTTTAGTCAAGATTAAGAATATCTTTATTGCAAAGGAGACACCAGTTTTATTGGGTTTTGCTTTTTTGTTGGTTGTTGGTTTTTTTTAAAGAGCAAAACTCAAGTTTAATTCAAATGCTGACTTGAAATCAACCAGAAATATCTGTGATGCTTGCGAAATAATTCACTTCTGATGGATATTCTGAACTAGTGCACGGCTAGCTTGCAGTCTGAGCAGTTCAAAAATAGTGCACTGACCGTTGAATTGAAGACAAGCAAATCAAAGCCGCTTTTCCTGTCACACATACTTGTGTTAATCCTACTACAAGAGCCCAAGCGGAGACACAGTAGGTGTTAAGAATTGTTGAAAAGTTCAAAGTGTACATACTCGGTAGGATGCAGTGACTCCAGGGTGCACAGGCTTTGAAAGGGTGATGTTGCAGCCTTGCAGAAAGGCTCTGTTCCTTTTGGACTGGTTAAAAGGTACTGTTATATTTGGTAGGAAGAAGGCTGTGGAAAGCTGAAAGGGAACGACTGGTAGCCAATGTGTGTGGGATCCTGAATACTTTATTTTATCATATTCCACAGCAATCACATTATAAACAATTCATACTTCACAGAAATCAAAGGAGGATGGAAACCATTTGGATCATCTTGGCTAATGCTCCTGCCAATGCAGGATGTGTCCTACTGTATTCCCATTTTCATGTGACTCAAGTGATAATGCGTTCCCTAAGAGACGGTTTCATAGTCTAATAGATTGCGCTATTAGGAAGTTTTCTACTCTGTAAACTAAGTTTTACTTTGTTTAAATTCAGACCATCACAGTGAGACAAAGCCCCAGCAATTCCCATCTCTGTCTTTGAGTATTTACACCATTCAGATACCTGTAAGTCTAATAATTGTGCTATTAAGGAAACAATGCTACTGCTTAAATTTTTTCACTGGGGAAAAAAACCAACAACCAACCAACAACAAACAAACAAAAAACACAAACCACCAACCCAAAACCCAAAACACCAGTTGAGTGTTCATCAACCTGGTGTTTTCCCATTGTAACTATGTAAAAGTGTTTGATGAAATTCAACCCATGGTTATAACAGCATCTGTGGCTCAGCTGAAGCTGCAGGTAGGGGTGGATTATGGTTTGGTTTTGGTTTGTTTTTTTTTGAATCACACATAGGACTGTTTAGTTTTGCAGGCCCTTTACGATAGCCTGTCAACTTAAAAGAGCCATAAAATTGCCTGTTTGGAGTATTCCCAGTTTAGGGAGATCTGCATAGACTCTGCAGCATCTCTGACCTGTAGGTACAGAAGAAGTGTAGAAAAAAAAGGAGTAAAACAAATAGTTGTTGATACTTCTGTCAACTCCTTTGGAACCCAGTAGATACCGATGAACCATCAGCCTTGCCACCTAGCTGTATCTAGCACACAGGAATACGCAGAAAAGAGACCAAACTGTGTTAGGTTCAATCCCTGGCTGCAGGAGAATGCAAAATGGGAAATGATTCTGTGAGGTCTGACAGATCTCTCAGACACTGATCTGAAGTGATAGATGCAAGGATAGGATGCACAATGCTTGCAGTAGTCGCACATCCTCCCCTCCCCACCTTAATGTGTTTTATTTGCCTGTGCAAGTTGCATGGATGTATGGCTGGCACTGGCCTGGGAGCTGAGCTTTTGGAGGTACCCTTTTGCACTATGTGGCATGACTGTGAGTAGATAAAGGTGTCTGCAGTCGTATTTCATAGCTACTTTCTAGAAGAACTACTCCAAAGTTTGAATACACTTGAAACCACATCTCTGGCTTACTTTGGCAGTAGATGGTCTCTTTTAAATATATACCTTTATGCCTAATACAGGCCCAACATTGTGTTTCTCTGGTAGAGAAGGGAAAGGTGATTATTGTAGAGCCAGGATGAGAGAATTAGGACCTGATAAGAGCCCTGGAGATGGAAGGCCAAGGTGGTAGTGTGTCCCTACTCCATGCCCTCTGATTACTGGCTGAAATGGCTCATCTTAATTAGCTGTGGGTAACCATCAAGGTTTTAGTGCCTCGCTTTTATTACCTTTGGCTCTCCACTCTGTTAGAAAAAAATGTGTCTTATTACCAAATGAAAAGCTTTGTCTTCCAAACTTAGACTTATAAAAAGTTTATGCTCCATATTCTGAAATGTCTTTGGCTGAACCTTTTGCTTTCCTTTCTGCTGTGTGTTTACCCAGTACTTCTTGTGGAATCACTGTGCTTGATTTATTTGATTTATTTATTTGACTTTGCAAAAGCTGATTTGTACCTATAATTTTTGTACATTATCTTTAGATTGAAAAAGGTCAGTTCAGAAATCTTCTTGCAGTTGACAGATAAGTAGAAGAACATTGCAGAATTGCTGGGCTGTACTACATCTGAGACGCTAGAGTTGACACCGATGCTCTTGTTTCTTTGGGAAAAGGAAAGTTGAATCAACATTGTAATTAAATATAGTTTGTACAGTGAATGATCTGTGGGTCTTGTCCTTTCAAGATGGCATTTGTTACAGTAGTCTCTGAAAGCACTGTTGTAGTCAAGCCTCTGTAAGTACTTTTATTATAAACCCGTATTTTTATAGTCTTATAGCTTGACCATAGAAATTTGTCCTCAGCAAGAACTTGGCATAAAGACTGCTGTCAACACAGGAGTCTAAGTTATGTATTTATTATCTTCACCTTCTTAAATCTAATTCATTTTAATTAGAGATGGGCTTGTGCTGCAGAATTTGGAACGAAATCTTAAACTCTCCTTCCCCAAGCTTTGGAGGTTATATAGACTTGACACTTATTTTGGGCCAACCTTTTGTTTAAATTCAGCTAGCAACAGTTAGGCAGTGCAGTACTGTCAGATCCTTTTACTATTTTCTTTCGAAGAACAGCATTTTTGTCAGCTGCGTCCTTTCTTCAGTTTAGAATGATGTCTTCAGAAATGCTCTGTTAATTTTTTTAGCATTTTATTTTGGAAAAGAAAAATCAAATTACTTCTAGGTTTTATTCTGCTTGGAAGGGAATAAAAAGTTGGAAGGCTGATGTCACAACCTGATTTGGCTTCCTGGAAAAACACTCCTCTGTACTGATCATGTTCACAGCTCCCTAACTCCTGGGTCTGGCTGATGGCTTTTAACTCTGGGTATCTGAAGTAAACTCTTAGAAGCAAACACTTCTAGGGCAGAGGAATAATCCAGCAACCTGTGCTTTAGAAAACTAGTGCTGCAAGCATCCCTATCAGCTGCACATACCCCTCCCAGGTTTTCCCTGGCTGTTCAGAACTCTGATTTCTACTTAGATTTTTCAGAGGTGATGTGTCAGTAAAGCAGGGAAAAGCAAGCTTAACATGTATGGGCCCATGCTTCCTTCTTTCAAAAACAGGATAATAAAACCCCTGTCTTAGGCAATCGCAAAGTACTCTGTATATTGCAGCACCTCACCTTCCATCAAGGGTCATTACATTTGCTTAACTGGCCAGTAATCTAGAGTTCAGCAATGCTCACTTCTCAGTAGGGCATTTGTTATCCCATTGTCTCTTCTTCCCTGTGCATTGACTACACCAACTCTAGCTGGTTTAGTATTAGAAGATTAATAATTGCAGTTGGAACCAGAGAGGGGTTTCTTTTGCATACTAGGACATTCTAGAAGTGCTTTATCTATGGAATATGGCAGTGGTGTTCTTAGTCAGGAGGCCAATAATAGTGGTTTAAATTTGGCATAAATAAGTAGTGTGCTTATTCACAAAACTCAAACTGACTTCTTATCCTATGCCTTACCCGTTATGCATTCATATATGTCTTAATTTTATAGATTCTTCACTCAGCGCCCTAAGTCTCCATTCTTATTCCAGATTACTTTGGAATTGGAAATAGTTTAAAGATAGAAATTGTCACTTAGGTGATCCTGGTGATAAGGTCTGCGTTTGTGCTCTTGCTCCTGCATTTGTTTCCTGTCAATGCAAATACTGTTAGGACTTTGTAAAAAATAAAGGCAGACAAAAATTGCTAGTATCCCACGTATTGAATAGATCTTACATCTTTAATTACTCTATAATTGCTTAATTGACGTATAAAGGGCAATCTTCCACAAATGTACAGCCTTATTTTTAGGTCATAGCTGTTGGCTGCTGTGGGTATGTGACTGGGATGTCATACAATTATGTATTTTGGTGTGGCCACACACTTCAAAGAGCCTGCTTTCCCATTATGATTCAAGTTAAAGAAGAAAAGATTACAAGTGCATACAGAGCCAAGTATCTCCTAAATATGTTGGGCTTGTATTAACATTTTATTGCTGAAGGGTTTTAGATTAATTTTGCAAAATTAAGTGATCACATTGATATGAGTGGTTACCCTCAAAGTCACATTCCAAACCTGTTTACTCATGCATAATACAAGCACAGGGTTTCTTGCTGTACGCTCTCTTTAATACATACTCAGTCCAGTCATACTAAATATATCATGGTGATCAGCGCATAATATGAGACAATAGTTGAGATGCATGTTGCTCTTACACGGGGGATACATCCTATTGCCAGGAAAAGCAGGACAAAATCAGAGGAACCGCTGAGACTGTGCAGGATGGCAGCATGGTAATGGAGTTGCATTTGCTCTCCGTACCTGAACCTTTCTCAAAGCTCTTTTTTGTGTTGGCTCTTGTTAACATTAAGAAGGTTAACAACATATTGTTTGCACAGTGCTGTAGTCTACTTGTGTCCATAGCTAATATCTATTTTTAGATATTAAAAGCTATCCTAGCTTTTCTGCTGTGGCTGTAAATCATGTTGTTTCCTTGACATTTTGAGTGTCAATAGCCAATGGTGCATCTGTCTCCATTGACCCGCAAGGTGTGTTTGAGTGGTATCTAGGCTAGATACAGAGGACACCAAGAATTCCTTAAGCTGTGATCTATGGACAACTGATAATAGTTGGCGAAAGAACGAAAAAGGTTTGTCCACAGTTACTTTGGCTTCTGAGTTACAGGGATGTGCTCTGTCAACTTCTCTATTTCAGGCACACTGCTTGGGCTAATAAGTACTTAACTTCACTTGATGTTTTAGTCAGAGCTTTTACCTAGCTTCTTTTTTGGAGTACTGCTACTGTTTTGGATACAGGTCAAGCTTATCATCAGTTTAATAAGCATAGCTCTCTTAGAATCAATAGGTAAGTTTAGGTAAAGATCTGGATCACTAGCTTTCCTGTGAAATTACCGTCTTCTCTCCGGGTATTGTGCACTCTTGTAGGGCAGTAGTGGATTTCCTATTACATGTTTAATCATTTAGTTTAAAAAAAAAAAGTAAAAAGACACCTGTAGAAGACCAAGTAACTAAAAGAAGAAATAGCTAGCTTAGAAAAAGTGCAGACTTCAACCAGTATTGCACGTGCTACTGTCACACAAAGAACTGGAGCATTTTTGGAGGAAGAGGGCAGATGAGAGAATAGTTCCAGTGCTCACAAGGGCTATCCATATGACAAATTAAATGTAGTAGCAGTGAAGAGCTTCGCTCAGGTATAGCAACAAATGCTAGTTTTGGCATAGTCACAATACCACCATGCTGCATGAAGTGCCTAGATGTTTGAACTCTATACATTTCTTTAAATGTGACAGTCCACATTTCTTTAAATGTGCAAATAATGCAAACAATGTCCATATGATCAAAGATGACTGATCTTGAATTTGTAATAGTGGGTTAAGCGTTGTTTTCTGTTACCTTTTCATGTCACTCATCTTCTTTTTTTTTAACAGAATGTATGTTGCTCTTTTATTTATGTATTCCTTGCTACCTTGATTATGATAGCATGCATTTTTTTCTCTCATTTCAAAATGTAGTATCAAGTGCATTTGGATTTGTATGCCTTATACATACATGTATATGTTCTGAATGTGCAGATGAGCTTTTCAGAACAATAAATTAAATTACACCATTTTCTTCAGATTTTTTCAGTGAAAGACTATACAATTAATTATAATTTATTTTAGTCCTAATAGTCATGCATTTTCATTCAAATAAACAGAAATTACCCTCTGCACTGTGTTTTTTATTTTGCATAAAAGAGATACCAGCTAGATGCTACTGGGAATATTTTCATCTCCAAGGTCTATATTAATCCTTTCTTGCTAAAAGACAAATTTCTGAAATATTTATCATAAACTTGCCATGCTGTTGTCACATTGTTCCTCTCCTGCTGTGAGCAGTTCTGGGACTTCTGCCAGCGTTGCTTCTTCCATTCAAATAGGAAATTTTCTACTAAGTGTCTGGTTCTTGGATGAATACCATGATACTTGTTCATCAACCTGACTTTGGTGATTCATAACCCAAATGCGTGATGCCACGTAAGGCAGGAGCAGCCAGCATGTGGCCTGTCAGGTTTACTGACGTTATATTTGCAAGTACAATTTTAATTCTATGCGTACATAGGAAGGGTCGATGATTTTAAATAAGAGTCGAATCTTTGAAATACCAAGCTTGTGTTCCTTGGTAAGTTCTACAGATAATTAGTTAAAAATTGAATGAGACTGAGGCTTTGATTTATAGCTTTTTCAATCAGACAATATTACAACATTAGTTCTTCTGCTGTCTTTGTTTCTGAGACTGAATAACTGAGAAGTATTTGTTCGCAGTGGGAGAGAGTCTTGAATCTCGTGTACCTGCAGTGTGTTCAAAATGTGTGTTGGAACACTTCATTCAGAAGAGTGTCCCTTCTAGGGGGTTTCATCTAGGAAATATTTGCTTTAATTGGTAAGCTAAAAATAGTGTTTCTTCAAAGGAATTTGTGTACAGCAGAAAAAAGTCAGTTCACATTTTTCTTACATGCTTTGCAATTTTCATTAGTTGTTTTTTTAATATAGAACAAATGGCTTGACTGCATTACTCTTGTGTTTGTCATCTCATTTAAAATGCAGTTCTATTTTAGCTTTGAGTATTCTGGAGAGTAGCAAAAATAATTTGATAACACTATTCCCCTATGAAAGTACTCAATGTATAGTAAGTGTTTCCATTTCAGGACTGTGGAGTACAGTCTGGTTAAATAATATGCTGGAGTTGAATATGTTATTTATGAGCTTCTTGAACCAAACTTTGGCAGCTATTCTAAAATTATACCAAATACGAGATTATTTTTTACTATGTGTTAGAATCTACCTGCAACGTAGCTGATAAGCTCTCTTAAGAAATGGTGATACCTTTTTTATATAAAAATAAATTATTTCAATTCATTACAATAGCCAAGTTAAATTATATAAATAAGGAAGTTTCTAATAGTAACTAAATCTTATAGACATCTCTATGAATTTCAACACAAGTAACAGGGAAAATAGGATTATATCAATTTACAGTTCATGGAGCCATTGAAAGTTTTATGGTCAAGGTGTAGTTATTAGTTCAGAGACCTAGGATACTTCTGGATCAGGCTATCATATCCCCTAACATCAAAAGCAGGACATAAAATATGCATGTTGAGGGAGAGACAGCACTTTTGTTTGAGCAGTAGCTACATGCATGAGGCTCCAAGCCAGTGTGTTCTTACCAACTTATAGTAGACCTCAAACTAGATCTCCTTCCACTGTAGAGCTTCTGCCCTCCAGTGCCTTGTCCTGAAGTATCTACAAGCCCTGAACTGTACCCTTTGCTTTCATCCATCTTCCTGCAAAGTTATTTATTCTCTCATTCCTCATCAAATCACCCTGGTACCTCTGGTCTGCCTCATCTGTGGAGTTATCCTGTCTCTCTGCCCCACACTTCTCATGAGAGTTGTTTGCTGTTAATGTCACCTGCTGCGTTGTCCCCAGAGCACTCAATTCTAGACCCAGTGCTCAAATTTCCTGTTGTCACTGGCACCATGTTCTTTGTCTGCTGCAGTCTGCCCCTGTGTTGGCCATCAGTGTGGTACTGAGATCTTGCTCTTGCTCCTGACCAGGATTTCAGAAGCCCAGAAAGGAGCTGCAATTACCAAAATAGAATCACGGGATTGCTTTGGTTGGAAAAGAACTTTAAGATCATTGAGTCCAACCATTGATCCAGCCCACTAGACCATGTCCCTAAGGACATCTACTCATCTTTTTAACACCTCCAGGGATCATGACTCAACCACTTCCCTGGGCAGCCTGTTCCAATACTTGATAACCCTTTCAGTGAAGAAATTCCTCCTAATGTCCAACCTTAACTTCCCCTGGCACAACTTGAGGTCTTTGTCACTAGCCACCAGGTAGAAGACACCGAACTCCACTTCTCTACAACCTCCTTTGAGGTAGTTGTAGAGAGTGATAAGATCTCCTCTCAAGTTTCCTTTTCTCCAAATTAAGCAACCCCAGCTCCCTCAGCCGCTCCTCATAAGACTTGGGCCCTTCACAGGCTTTGTTGACCTTCTCTGGACATGCTCCAGCATCTCAATGCCCTTTTTGTAGTGAGGGGCCCAAAACTGAACACAGTATTTGAGGTACAGCCTCTCCAGTGCAGAGTACATGGGAAGGATCACTTCCCTGGTCCTGCTGGCAACACTATTCCTGATGCAGGCTAGGATGTTGTTGGCCTTCTTGGCCACCTAGGCACACTGCTGGATCACATTCGGCCAACTGACAATCAACACCCCCAGGTCCTTTTCTGCCTGGCAGCTCCAGCCACTCATCCCCAAGCCTGTAGAGCTGCATGGGGTTATTGCGCCCAAAGTGCAGGACCCGGCACTTGGCCTTGTTGAAGCTCATACAGTTCGCCTAAAAGTTTAGTCAAGCAGGACCTGCCCTTCCTGAACCCATGCTGACTGGGCCTGATCGCTTGGTTGTCCTGCATGTGCCGTGTGATGCACTCAGGATGATTTGTTCCATCACCTTCCTTGGCACTAAGGTCAGACTGACAGCTCTGGAGTTCCCCGGGTCCTCCTTCCAGCCCTTCTTGTAGATGGGCTTCACATTTGTAAGCCTCTAATGAGGGCACTTTCCCTTATTGTTTCCTTCACCAGCTGTGTCAGCAAGTTATCTTCCACACACTCCAGGAACCCTGGGGACTGTTCCCTGTCTGTTCTGTTGTATTTTGAGCAGATATCTGGGAAGTTAAAGTCCTCCATGAGTACAGGAGGAGGTGAATGTGAGACTTCTCCCAGCTCCCTATGGAATATTTTATCTGTCTATTCATCCTATTTGGGTGGCCTACAACAAACTCCCACCATGATATCTGCCTTGTTGGCCTTCCCTTTGATTCTCATCCATAAACACTCAACCCTATTGTGACTGTCATTAAGCTCTGTCATTAGACATACAGTAGCACTATACCTGATAGAGGTGGAGGAACTGGGTGGGATCCTTCAGGGAAACCTGTATCTGTATCCTATACCCTATATGTGTGGACTTTTTAGGGGAAAAAAATTCTCCTTGGTTTCTCTTTCTCATTAGCTGCTGATATTGATAACAGATAATACATATGGGTAATTTGTTTTTTGTCGAAAGTGGATGATTTAGTCATTGTATAATGAAAAACTATAAAAAGGGCAACACTTCACTACTTGTCGAGTGGTTTGATTTATAAATTAATGAGTACCATCAATATTGGAAACACCTCAGGAATCTGAAAGTCAAGAGTTGCTTCTTTGCTCCTGTGACATTGCTGGTGATAATACATACAATACATGCATATAAGTTATGATAAATAAAACTTATCACAGTAATATTTATTACTATAAGCTTGTAATATTGTTAAGTTATAGAATCAGCAGAAGGTCTTTATCATCACTTTAAGAAATATAGGAGTATGGCCCCATTATAAGTCTCTGTAGGTTGGTTTTGTAGTTAGTATTTTGTTCTTGGTTTTGACCAGTTTTCTTCCAAATTCTTTACTTAGTAGTATCATTTCCTGGTAAGGCTACAGGAAAAGCTTAGGTCATGCTTAGGCCATTGCTAAAGCTATGCACTAGTGTTTTCCAAGAAAAACATTTTAAATTGTTTGTTTAACAGGGAAATGTTATTAGACGCACAGTTAATTAAATTGGATTAGCTATGCATCAGCTCTTCAGTCTGAAAGACTCACTTTCGTGCACTTCTTCTGAACAGAGATAAACCAGAATGGTTTGACTGAATTCAGTCTTTCATGGACAGTGATGTATCTTTGTATCAACAGTAGTGAGGTAAGACTGCTGAGATTTTGGCAGGCTTACCTGCATTTTACTTCAGGGGTTTTCTGCTTTCACCAGCAATTGTCAAGTTCTTAACATGACTGGAACCATAACTGAAATCACAATCAGCTATTGCCATTGGTGTTATTCATACAGCTGCTTAAATCTCATGTGAGTTCCTAGAAGCTGAAGATACTCTGCTGGATGTAGCCAGCATTTGCAGGTTCAGATACAGAAGCCCTAGTTTAACAAAGTTTAAGCAACTTCTTAAGTTAAGCTTAAATGCTTTTCTGTATATGTAAGGGTCTGGGTAGGTCGGCTACAGTAGGATGTTACAGGATGCTCTTACCTACAAGACACTTGTTGCAAGCACATTCAAGTTGTGATTATAAGCTTAGAGTTCTGCCACTAGGAAAACAATAAATAATTTTCAAGGGACAGTAAATCAGGTAGAAAACAATTCATATATCTTAAGAACAAAATACAATTCAGTAAGTCCTACACTTAAAAATAAGTGAATATTTATCTGCTAGAAAGAATTTCTTGACACAGAAACCACTTGCTATTCTGCTAAGCACTTGTTTCACTTTTTAATTCAGGAGGAACCAGTTTCCTTGTTAGATATTGTATATTAAATGGTGGCTTTTTTAGTAGTTCTAAAATTTAAGTCACTTTTAATGATCAGCTTAAGATAAACAGCTTGGCCTCTTCATTATGCAGCCAGCTGTATTTCCAGGCCAGTAGTTCATAGTTTGATCATAATTTGAATGACTGCATGGAAACACTTGGACGGTTCCAGGCTTTAACACTCTGGTGGTTTCCTGTGCAATTAACTACAGAAATTAAAATATTTTTTTCTGACCCACTGCATTATCTGCCTATTCAGAAAGAAAAAGCTTTCAGAGTAAATACTTAAACCTTGATTTGTTTAGCCCCTATATCCCAGCTTCTTGCTAAGCAATTCAATAGAAAAAAAAGTATTCTTTTTAATCTTTAAATTTGTTCAAGTCATCATTCTACTTAGAGTCAGACAAGCCTGAGGTCTAAAGTTACATGAATTTGGTCAAACTGACCCTGAATTCTTAACTATAAACAACATAAATCTTCCCTGCAATAATTAGTTTCACATTGTAAAGGCCATGCTGTGAAGGGTAATCCCTCATGCAACAAGTTAAGTTTCTAATTTGTTTTCCATAGCACAATGAATTCCAAAAGCTTTCACCATGTTTCTAGCAAGTCATTTATCAGCTTCATAATAAAGCATAGAAGGGACATCACAGATCATCTGCAGCAGAAACCAAGATCTGTATTTCCTTATAGCAAGAAAGAGTAGGCGACAATGCCCTGAGGCTACAGTGTTTAAATTGTATTTTCTTTTAACTTTCTTTTATAAAACTTTAGACTTTAAAGATCTTTCTGAAAAGTAATAAAAATCTGTAAGCTGAGCCCAGAGATTGAGTTTCTCTATTAATTTTCACATAGAGAGTTTATAAAACAGATATCAGTAATATGCTAGTCTTATACTTCTCCACTGAAATACAACTTTGCAGTATTGCAAAAGGCTTTGCCAATACAGGGAAACATCAGCACTGTGACTCAGCATCGTAAGTACAGAAATACGTTAGTACGGATGTGCGTAAGCTTTGTAATTACAGAAGTACATAAGTACAGCAGGTGCCACCTTTCATTCTATCATGTCATTTTTCAGAATTGTCCTGTTACAGATTTTTTCTAGTCTAGAGTATAGAATTTTGATATCTATGCTTTATAGAGTAATAAAATATTTAGCATAATTCCTCTTTAAGTGGGTTTCAGTATTTGATTTGACAGCAGTGTCATATATCTCTGAAGTAGACATTCGAATTGCAGCTTTTAAATCACTGCTAACCTCAGTAATATTTTTCATCCCATCTTGATTCCAGTGAGATATTTTTTACTTTTTTCAGTGTTTCAGGTTCATTTGGGTTTGGGGGTTGGTTAGGTTTTGGTTTGTTTTGTTTTGGGGGAAAAGGGAGAGGCGGTGGTGGTGTAAAAAACACTGCTTCATGGGGTTTTTTTAAGGAAGTTGGTTTTGAGGAAAATTGTATCAGATATTTTTTACTTGAGTGTCTCTTTAAACATAATTTTGCTTCTGTGTTGAAGCAAAAGTAATT
This sequence comes from Mesitornis unicolor, assembly GCF_000695765.1. Taxonomy (NCBI): domain Eukaryota; kingdom Metazoa; phylum Chordata; class Aves; order Mesitornithiformes; family Mesitornithidae; genus Mesitornis; species Mesitornis unicolor. Next base: position 30,077 of record NW_010197213.1, on the reverse strand, counting down.
TTAGCCAAATAGCTAAAAGTCAGCAAAGACAGCAATAATCACAACGTACCTTTTTTAGGGCAGTTTGGTTAGGTCAAAAAATATCTGCCTTTCTGCTTCAGCACATGCAAATCAAGAATTCCAGACCACAGTCCTTCTCTGTCACCCTTAGAGTTGGGCCTGACATGCAACAGCATGTCAAAAATGTTTATAGGAGAATCCTGCGAGTGCCAGCCAGGAACACAACTGTGTAGGTCATCTCTACAGTGAATGGTGGCGTGTTTTATTCTGAGTTTCATTTGGGCACAGAGACCATCTCTAAACAGGTGGCTTTGTACCTGCTAAAATATATACTGTCCTGACATAACTAGTGTTGGGGTTTATTAAAGTACTTAATGGGATGTTATAGGTTATGCTTCACCTGGTTCCTTCCTTCCTGCAATTTTCAAATTAATTGCGCAACTAAAACCTGCATCATGAAGCAGTAAAAGGGAAAAAATAAGCAAGCAAAAAGAGAAACAAACAAGTTGGACAACATGAAGTACCCAGGGACGGTAGACTTGATAAATGCTTTGTAGATTTTAGTGGAGAATCTGTGAGCAGGCTGTTCTTTAGTGTAACAGACCATCCTTTGATGGCATTCTAGCTCAAGGGCTTTGTTTCTTGCTCGGGTGGCATGTTTGAGACAAGATACTCTGCTTAACAGTAACCTGGGTCAGTGACCATTATATTCTGAGCAGTTGTCTTTCAAAATAGATGTCCGTGCTGGCTGGTGAAGCGCACTGTTGAAGGAGTTGTCGGGCTCATGAGTTGGAGCTGAAGGGGCCAGAGGTCTTTGTGATATACAGAGGGTGTTGTAGTTTCAGTGACTACGTCTCTTCTGATGGTTCTGGAGATCCCGTCTCTCTCTCTCTCTTTTTTTCGGGATGAAGCTGCAGTGGGGCTTAAGCTTAAGTTGTGGTCGGGGCTGGCCAAGCCCAGCAAGGCAAGGCCAGGGCCGCGCCACCCACACCTGGGGCCGCACTGGTCAGGGCCAGTGCCAGAGAGAGAGCAAGACATGCCCTGCACCCCCCTTAAATACATGAATTCGCAGGGGCACTGATTGGCTTGGCCCTGGTCAGAGGTGGGTCTGACAAAGGAAAAGGGGGAGCTTTTCAGGTAGCTTCTTAAAGGGCCATCTCCATAGCCCTTCCCCCATTACCAAAGACACAACCAAAAACCCCCTCACAGAAAACCCAGTACAACTACAAATGTTGAACATCTACAAGTCCTACTAACTTCCACTGGAAGGCTGTACTAGATCTCAGGTGTCTTAATTTGTGCATCGACAGTTAAGGGCTGTAAATCAAGAATTGTATTGCAATGTTGTGCTTAGCGTTGCAAAGGTAAAGAGGGAATTTTCTTAGATTAATAAATACCCCTGCCTCAAGCATAAAGTTTTCCCTTCTTCTGTAATTCTGAGAGATAATACTGAACATGTCTTGTGAGTTCGTGCATGATCACAGATTGTTCATCCCTGTGTCCTTCCTGCTACAAGTATTTTTTAGAGTGGACCAGTATAACTGTTAACTGTTGAACCCATAAGAGCTGGGATAATATGAGCTAAAAGATTCTGGATAACTCACAGTAGATAGCTGTACAGTTATTTTACCATACAGAGGCCTTATTTCTAATGAGTTTTAATAGAGTATTGTGAGTATACTGCTGAACATTAGGCTGTTTCTTTCAAGCTTTTCTGATATCTCTACGTTCTTCATAACAGCATCAGATGGGGTTATTACCTCTGGCATAGCACTATTGCACTTATTTTTTAATTTGCTGTAACAATGACTTGTCATCTCCTGTTCATCCCTGCATTCCAGCAGGACTGCTCTCAACTCATCCTGCACCTTCAACTTCCTTCCTCAATAGTCAGAAAGCCTGGAGATGTCTCTTAGTATCTGCCTATATGTTCCTCTTCAGAAGCTTTGGAAATTGGGGATGTATTATTTGGAAAACTACCTAAATCATTTTGAAATACACTTTCCATGTTGAAAAAGCCCTGAAGGAGGAAATCCCGTTGATTTAGTCCGAGGTCTAGACTTCTCAGTACGAAGGTCTCTTGAAAAACTTGATCAGGACTTTCCAGGAAAGTGCACCTCTTTTGCTCCTGGCAACGGTGATAATCCCTTACTGTTCACAGGATGTCATTTAAGTTACTTAGAGACAGTTGGCTTATTTGTTGATGACTTTTGATGAAGATTGGCTTCAACTATAGACTTGGGAAAATTTACACAGGAAAGTTCAATAGTTAGAAGTAGTCAGCAATTGGTTGTGAATTTCTGAGAAGAGAGAGCTGTCAAAAAAGAAATCTGGCTCATCTTCAAAAAAGCTTTTACAACACAGTCTGTTTTGATCTATGGCTCAGCTCAAAAAAACTGAGAAAAAAGAGATCTGAGATAGTTAAAATGTCCCTGTCGACATTTTTTTTAAAATAAAAAGATCTTTCATGTTGGGCAACACTTTGTAATGAAGTACAAGCTAAACTATCTTGGAATTTCAAAACCAACTTTTAAAGTGCTTTGATTGACCAAAACTGGAGCATTGTTACATTTTTATTCGAAAATCCCCTTTTGATTTTTTTTCCTCCCCCTGTCTTCTGGGATGGGAACAATTTCTGAAACCATATATGGTTTCACAGAACAAAAAGGCTCTTTCTCACTCAGCTCTTGAATCTGCTCACCAGTTGAGGATCTGCCCTGTACAGTTCTATGAGCCCCTTGAAGTGTTAACCTGATATTCTGTTGAAGTGTGCATTAGCTATATCACTTTCAAAGGAAGCAGAGATGTAGGTTCATATTCTGATGTTCATACTCAGGCTGAAGTACTGCCTTGTGCTGCCTAGAAGTCACACTGATTTCACAGAAACTATTCGTGGAAGAAAGCCTTCATCAGCACAAATAGATACCAAAATTTTAAACAATCTCTACATACAAATTGCACTTATACATTTGGACATAATTCATATAATTCACTGGTATTACGCTGCTATATTTTAAGGATCAAAAGTTGCAAGAAAATGTAGTCTTTCTCTCCATCCCCTGCTCAGCCACACATACTTTTTTTTAAAATGTTGCTGTTTTCATAAGAGAACATATCATATTTGAAAGATTTAGTTTATATGGAGTTTAACATTTTTTTGACTTTCAAATCATATTGCAAATAGGACCTTATAATCTTTTGGCTTCGATGGCAAATGTGCATATTCTGACACCTTAGAGGATGTTTTCATAAACCTTCTGAGTTGCAGTGGATCCGTTTCAGTTGGGCTTTTACTGTGGATTCGTCCTTTAGGGAGCAGTCCTCTTCTGAGGAGAGGACAGTGGGCAAAGTGGAGGCTTAGTTCTGGTAGTTCTGTGTATATTTTTACATGTCACTGACTCTCAAAACCTTGCTCAAATCCACTTGGCTTATCATTTAAGGAAAACTGGTATAATTGTACTGGATTGGGAAATCTTACAACTTTTTTGATATTGAGCTTTTTATACATCCATATATTTGACTTCTTAAAATGAGCTGGACTATTTGGATTTGTTAAAATCATGCACAAAGTCTGCATTTATAGTATGACTTAGTTCACTTTATGCTATGAATGTAATATCTTTTTGGAAGCGTAGCTGGAAAAATTGAATATGCTGTTGTACGTCAGCTGTTTAGCATCAAAGAAATATGTTTAAAAGAGTTCTAGGACCTTTATAAAATATGTATGCAAATTACTGTTGGAATTGCTTTACTACATTCAGTTGTGACTGCCATTGCATTGAGTAACTATTCAAATCCATTGTTTTGAATTAATTATAACCATAATATAGACTTTTGATACATTTAACTTCACTTACATCAGCTAATCAAAGGCTCAGGCATGTTACGCTGCCACAGAACATAGAGTAATTAATTTTTAATATCGTGTTTATTTCTCTAGTGAGGTGGGGTTTTTTCCTAAAAATAGAATGAAAACTGTTTAAAAACTAAAGAGATTTGACTAGACATGAAAAGTGTTTGTTTGCTTTTTGCATCAGGAACAACTGTGAAATATTTGAAATCAATTGTCAAGGAAGTAAACTTCTGGTCCAGGCACTTTAACTCCCTTGGGAGTGTGCTGTTCATTTGTTGATACACACAACACAGTTTGTATGGAAGATGCCAGTTCCTGCTGTGTTTCTCTATTTTTCTTTCATTTGCATGCAAACATGTAATACTTGAGTTCTACAAATTTAACTGCTGGGATCCATGGGAAAATTTGCCGCATTTGCATGCATAAATGTGTGTACATATCTAAGTTCTTAGTTAATGTAAATATATACAGTAATTTATTAAAAAAAATTGTCTGAATGTAACATGCATTTCTTACGTATCTGATGTTTAGGTCTGAGCTAAACAGGGACAGAAAGCTAGTTTGAAAACATGCTCAGACAGTCGATATTGCTGATGCTATTTTTATCCAAAACTCTACCACATTTATTTTTTCGGGCTGTTTATCTAGCGGGATAGTAATCAGTCCCATGTGGTTTATACAGTGACTGAACTGTACACACCTCTTGCCTGATTGTCAGCCAGAAATAGGAGAGCTGTGCTTATAGGTGTTAGGACTCTGACCTGAAGAATATATGGAGAAAATCAACCAGTAGTCATGTTCTGCTAATAATAGCTAGAAAAAGCTATTAGGTGAAGGGGCTTGTAGAATGAACAACTACTAAAAGCAAAACCAGATATCAGCTAGCCAGGAATGAACTGAGACTGCAAAAGAGAGAAGAAATCTGAGTACAAGAAAGTGAGGTT
>NW_010197213.1:10066-25249 GCF_000695765.1 Mesitornis unicolor | reverse complement strand
GCAGGAATCTGAACAGCAGGAACCAGACTGATACTTACATAGCCCTTGAGTCAGTTGATGGAGGAATTCTGTGATGTGGTTGCTGAAATCATAGAAATGCAGGTGGTCCTTGCCTCTGTTGTGTGTGTTACCAGATTCAGGGACACTGTACCCCATGCTTCCCCAAAAGGTTCAAATGAAAGTAGAAACCAAGATGAGTCTTCCTGCTGGTAACCTGTCATAGGATTAGCATTTCTTAAATCAAAGTAATAAATATGGGAAGAAGATGTTAAAAGGAATAATTTTGACTGCTTTTAAATGTATGCATCCTTCCTATATAAGGCTTTCTATTCCCTCACAGAATTCCTGGCCTAACTCCATCCACCACAGCAGAAAGCTAAAAGTCTGCTTCTATCCTGTGAACACCTTGCCCTCTCTGCACCTCCCTTATCCCACAGTCCTTTGTAAAGTGGAGATTGTTGCTTGCTTTTTCAGTGCAAAGTACACCAAATCCAGAGCTGTATCTTATTCCTGCTATTAATCTCACTGTATCACTATTAATCCCAACGTTGAGGTTGACAAAAACTATTAGGATGGCCAAAAAGTAATTGCAATTTTTTTAAATAGATGAGCATACATGTCTTGAAATGTAACTAAATTCACTTTAAACCACAAATTCATGACGTAACTTGACAGCTGACAGTTCAAACTTCTTTAGAAAAAGAAACTGCATGATTTTGTTAACAAATACTTATTGGCCGTCAGATTCAAAATGGAAAATCAAAAGGAACTTTTTTGTCATATTTTGCTGTCTTACTTCCAACAAGGAAAAAATGCTGTGCAAGCTCATAAAAAGTTATGTGATGTGTATGGTTAAGATGCCTTAAAAAAAAAAAAAAAAAAAAGCTGTGTCAGAATTGGTTTGCTAAATTTTGGTCTAGAGATTTTGACGTTAAAGATGCACCATGCTCAGAAAGACGAATTGAAGATGATAATGACAAAATAAAGGCATTTTTTGAGTGCAGTTGGTGTTTAACAACACAAAAGATTGGTGATAATCATAAATTATGTTGGAAACCATTACTTAGTGTTGAAAACCATTTAAAACAACTTGGATATGTTAGGAAGCTGGATATGTGGGTACCACATGAGCTCAAAGAAATTAATCTCACTAAGGACATTGACAGCTGTGATTCCCTCTTGAAACATGAAGAAAATGATCCCTTTTTAAAAGGTATGATAACAGATGATGACAAATGGATCATCTACAATGACAATGAATGAAAAAAATCTTGGAGCAAGTGTGATGAACCGGCTCACAGCACTTCAAAAGCAGATACTCACCAAAGGAAGGTGATGCTGTCAGTCTGGTGGGATTTCTAAGGTATTGTGGATTTTGCATTGCTTCCAAGGAACTAAACCATTAATTCAGATGTGTACTATTGTCAACTGGATAAATTGAATGATGCCATCAAACAGAAACATCCAGAATTGGTGAATCACAGAGGTGCTGTGTTTCTCCATGATAACAGCAGACCACACACAAGTTTGGTCACTCATCAAAAATTGTTGCAGCTCGGATGGGATGTGTTCCCACATCCACCACATTCACCAGAGCTGGCACCATCAGACTGCCATTGTTTTGTTCTTTACAAAACACCTTGAAGGGTAAAACCTTCACTGCTGCTGAGGCTATCAAATGGTTCTTGGAACTGGTTTTTGCTGAAAATGATAAGAACTTTTTTGAGCATGGAATCATGAAGTTGCCTGAAAGATGGCAAAGGGTAATTGAACAAAATGGACAATATATAGTTTAATAAAGTTTTTGTTTCCCATGAAAAATTTGCCATTCATTTACTCAGAAAAAATACAATGACTTTTTGGCCAACCTAATAGTTACAAATAACTATAGGGTAGCTCTAGCGCTATCAAATCAGTATCTCTAAAAATCAAGTGAAGTATGTGGTAAATTAATATAAGTTCATGATTTGAGTATAAGTTCCCTGTTTAAGCTTTTCTATCACAGCAGTATTATAAGGGCATTAAAACTCATTTTTTAAATACCTTAATTCCAAAGATTTCCAGTGCATTTAGAATTTTTCTAATCTAGATCATTTAGGTGGTAGTTTTTCCTAGATAACCTTTCTTTTCTTGTATTCTTTATCTTCTCCAATTTTACTGTCAGGTTATGAAATTGTGACATTTCTTTGTCCTTAGCTACATATACTAATTATTATGTTTTGTCATCTATGCAACAGATTCGGGTGATGTATATAAACAAGTTGGTCAGTTTAAGCCTTAGCAAGGAAAGAGAAAAAAGAACAATATATCAAAGCAAAATATATTTACCTTCAGCAGTCTCCCAGTGATGGTGTACCACCCAGGCTTAAAGAACTGCCTTGCTTGTGAAGGCAAAGACAACACAGAATAAAACAATGGTTCCATTTCATGCCTCATTTCAGACATCATTAAACATATTTGGTTTCATCTCATCTTCATCAAGGTCCCAAAAAGAGACAGGAGCCCTGATTAAAATATATTGCAGCAAAAGAGGAAGAGGGGAAATTTCATAAATCATCTTTTTTTTTATTTCTTTGCTTCTTTGCCTACTGTGTACATCTTTTTATTCCTAGTTTTTTGTGATTGTTCTCTACTTGTGTTTATTCCTCTTGTTGCTGTAGAGGACATAACACAGTTAATAAACCCCTGGCAAAAATCAGCTCAGCCTTGCAAAGCTACCCCTGGTTGTTTCTGCTAAAGATTACCATTCTCAGGAGAATTTCTGCACTGCCTGACCAACACCTTGGGGCTATTCCTCTTTATTTTGTTTTACAAAAGGGTTGAAGACCCCAAATGGAGTAACTGTTTAATGTTGTTTACTTTATTCTCAGATATAGAAGAAAATATTAACACCTTGCTTTATGGGCTCTCTTTACTGTACGTATATGTGTTTTATAGCCAGTGACCAAGGAGATGAAAACCACTCTGGTGCTGCTGAACTTAAGGGGAAATGTCTGCTGACTGTGGTGGAGACTGATTTTTCACTCTGTAAATACTATATGTGAAAAAGCCAGGACTTCGTTTTCTCCCATCATCCTTCCTTCAGGAAGGTTCAGGTACTGCAGGCTCCAGAATGAAGCTACTCTGTCACCACATTAGGTCCAAATTAGTGATCTATAGGGTATGGTGTCCTGTCTCAGAGGGTGGCTGGCATGATGATAGCAGTTGCTGTAGAGATTTGTGAACATTTGTGTAGTATTTAGTTGTGTGTTAAAATAAAATTGGTAAGATAGAGAAAGATAACAGAGAGAGAAAAACACTGTTCTGGATCTTGCTCATCGCTGGGTGTTGGCATTATATGACCACCAGAAGCAAGCTTTCTCAATGCTAAGCCACTTCCATCGTTTCTTCAGATGTGCGTATGCCTACTAAGCAGAAGGGATCAGGGGCCAGTGAGAGCTCTTAGCTGGCAGGAAGCCACACACTGGGACAGGCAGAGACTGCAAACAGCTCTCACAGCGTTGCTTGTAGCCCCTCAGCTGCTGGGGGAACTGCATAGGAAATATATTGTACCTGAAGGAGTAATAAAATCTTGGTACCAAACTACAATGAATCATCTAAAAAGGCAGTGCCCTCAAGAGTAGAGACTCTGTAGCTGATAGAAATGGACTTCTTAATCACTGAATGTGAAACTTGAGAATTTGGAGTTTCTTCCTGTAGTTGCATTTGGTTTGATGTTTGTTTCCCCTTTCCTTTTCTCTCTCCCAGTTCTGCTCATTTGATGTTTTTCTCCTTCTGCTGAGCATTGGCTCCCTTTCCTGCACCCTTGTAGTCACATTTTTTATTTCTTGGTCTGTCCCTTTCCCCATTAGCAGCCACGCTCCACATGGTGGATTAGTGTCTGCTTCGGGACCTGCTGTGTCAAAGTGAAATCTCGTCTTCCATTCATGTGCACTGCAAATGTAACCTTGGAGGTCAATGCTGCTGGCACACAAAAGAACAAAATACTAACCTAGATGACATTTTGACCTTTATTATTTAAAGGAGGTACAGCAAATTCAGTGTCATCTGTACCTGCAGATTTTTCCAGTGCATTGTTTTGCTGTAGTACTTTTGTGGCTGTTGAATTTTGAAACCTTTGGAGAAATTTTAATTTTAAGCTAGTTTCATGACAGCAAGCTGTTGAACTGAACTTTGCTTTTGTTAACCCAAAATCCAGAGGAATGAGAGAGACAAGGACTTCTCTAAGGGACATTGTATCTAATATCAAAAACATCAGCTAACCTTGATGATTTACATAAATGCTACAATATGTGATTTTAAATGAAAGCTAGCATTTCATATTTTAAGTGCAACCTCTTGCCTTTATCATGTGGAGATTTGAAGCAAGTTTTGCAAAAATTCCTCAGCTCAGCAAGCTCTCTCTTAAGCTAACAGCTAATACAGTGCAGAGATCAAAAGGGTTGGTTCAGTTTTTTTTGGAACCTGCACATTAAGATAAGATCTACATGAGACCAAGCTTGAATATTTTTCATGTTACATCTGTGGTTTACCAGAAGTGACAGTATCACATAATTAGTGATGTAACGTTTGAAACATTTAGTAAAGTCACATGTGGATCTAATCTTTATGCCTAGTGGAGCTGTTATGTATTTGTATAGACTGTAACTTCTTTTCTGTAATGTCTTTATAGCTCATAGTTGATCAGAGTGATGTCTATTATAATAATGTTATGCCTAAGGGTAAAACTTATTGGACATAAATGAACTAATATCTCTTGAATTCTGGTTGATTTTGCAGCAATGAAAAAGCTAGGATTCGTTACCTTCTAAATCACATTCCTAACTTAAGTAGTCAATTTTTTAATCTCTCAAAATGTAAATAGCAATATGTGGTCTTTTGTTGGTAGTGATAGCTACAAAAGACAACAATTGTCATCATGATGTAATATTATATGATAAATAACTAGCAAAATCTGAAGGCTCCTGAATAGTGGAATTGAAAACTAATTAATTACATTTGTAATTGCTTTTCCTTATTTTAGACTCATGTTGTAGATACCCTGTGGCACCATCTGGAGTGCCTGGTTTTGTATTAAGAACAGAAATTTTGTGCATGCCTTTTTGGGTAATTTCTGGGTTTCTCTGCATGGCCAAAATGAGTCATGACTCACCAGAAGGAGAGATTCCTCTGTACTGTGGTATGGGAGGGAGTCACCTTCCGTGTGCTCTGGACAGCTTCTCATGCTGCAGTGCCCATTGGGGCACTATAGGATAACAAGAGCAGTATTTCTTTACATACGTTCTTCTACAAAATACTTCCTTCCTAAATGTAAAATGTCTTTCTTTCCTGAAATGTCTCTGGAGCTCCTGGTAGCAACAGAAGGCATGATGAGAGTCCTGTCATCTCTGGCACTGAAGAGCGCAGGTGCACTGACTCTTAATTCAGTGTCTGCAACAAACCAGTGGTTTGGGTTTGATCTTTTTATTTGATCAGATTTTTCTTACATCTTTTCTTTCCACTTCCGTAGTTAGTTGTTGCATGCCTTCAGTATTCTCTCTCTCTCTGGCAATATCCAATATTTCTGTTGGTTCTAGTTAGGATAAGATTTGTCAGTTGTAATACTAGTTTTGCATGTTATTGCCATTAAGAAATAGTGGTGGGCAACTTTCAGTTGTGTGTTTGAATAAGTGGGAGTGATGCATCTTTTTTGGAAAGTGCTTTTAAACTACCGATTGAATTAGAGGTAAGAAATAACAGTGTTTACTGTTAGCTATCATCAGCCTGCCAAACTAACAGACGTTTGCCAAGCAGCAACTGCTCACTTGGTACTTTACATGCATCTATCAGTGTGCTTCCTTGCATGGCGGCATCAGGAGCATAGGCCTCTTATTTTGATTCACTGGTTGCTTAACACATTTATTTTTGTGTGTATGTGTGTAAAAACAAAGAAAGGAGCACACTGGATTCTCCTTCAGTTTCTCATTACAATAAATATTCAAAATATTGGGAAGGTAACATCAATAGAGTTGGCTGTTCGAAGTTGGCTGTGGTGGGAAGCACGTGAACAACTCTCAAGTTTAGATTTCTGGTGTTTCTTGAAAGAAGGCCATCCTGTGTCTTAGTTCTGTCAACCATAGTTATGGGAAGTAATTGTTTGACTTCTTTTAGGTGTCTGTTGAAAGTGCTGGCAGGTTTCTTGCCCTTATTTTGCTGTATTTTTCCCCCTAATGTGGAATTTATTCTCACTCATTCTGGGAATAACCGAACAAATTTTAAGATTTGTTTCATAGTATAAGTTGTCATATATATGCAATAGCAAAAGATGACTAAAGACTTAATTGTTCAAAGACTAAACTTTCTCTAATGACTTCTTGTAGCACATGAGCATTGTCACAGTGTCTGTAATGTTCACTGCTGCAGCACTTTCTTTTCTAATGAATATTATGAATTGTGACATTCAGTGAGACTGCTTGTGATAATAAACACCATGACTTTTTATAACAGATGTTTGCATGCTCTGGCCCTTAAAGTTTCTTCCATCAGCTAATGAGAGTATTTTAAATGTGCAAGTGTCAAAGAAATTTAACCATACCCTGTGAATAATACTTAATAATAAGTCTAGATATAATCAGTAAAATATCAGCAGAATTGCATGCATGCAGGCTTGGGCTAAATAACCCTTTTATTTATTGTAGTTACATGGATATGGTTCAGAGCATACAAACTCCAAGTTTTGATCCACTGAGATGTACATGATAAAAGTTAAAGGATTTTATTGTAATTCAGTAGTTCAGAAAGACTTTTTCAGAAGGGCACTTAGCCTATGGAACGATGTCCTCAGAGCAGTCTTTGAAATCACTGCGCTTAGAGGCTTTTAAAATTGAATGCTCTAAAATGTTCATGAATAATCTACATTGAACATTGCACAGGCAAAAGTTTGATTAATTTCTTAATTTCATTTTCTGCCCTATTATTTTTTCAGCAAGTTGCTGCCGGTTTCTGTCTGTGCTGATGTACAGACACATGGACTCACTGAATCCTTCACTGCTTGAGAAATTCCAGCTAGTCCAAAATGCTATTAAGGCAGCAAGTTCTAGTCTGTTTGGGGGAGGCATAATGAGAAACCTTGACTCCTTCTGCAAACTGAGTCTTGACCAAGGCGCTCAGAAAAAGAGAACAAGAAGAGTCTTAGGCTTATGTGGCGGCACGCACGCATCAGTGTGTCAGCTGAGGGAGACTCGTTTGTACCGTGATGAATGGCAAATAATATTTCCATGCTCTTTAATTAAGCAGGGTAACAGCCTGTTGGTTCTTACTGTGGTTTCTAGCTCTGTTTCAAGTTATCTGGGGCTTTATGATCTTCTCTGTGTGTAGTTAATCCTCTAATAAAATATTCTATTTTAAGCAGCAGTGTGGGGCTGAAAATGAAGGCTACGTTTCAGTCTGCTTTTGCTCCTCAGGCACAGGGCAGCAGTGTAAGCACTTGGTGAAGGACACTTGGCTTCCCTCAGAAGTGCCAGAGACGGAGCCTCCTCAGGCACAGGGCAGCAGTGTAAGCACTCGGTGAAGGACACTTAGCTTCCCTCAGAAGTGCCAGAGACAGAGTGTTACTAGGCTTGTCACATTCTCTAGCATGCTGGGTTACATGCGAAGAGCAGATATTTCTAAAGTACTGCATTCATGGTTCATTTGGATGAGCAGGCATTTCTAATTTGGCACCAGCCTAATGAAAAGATGCATTCCATTCCAGATTCCAGCAGCTGCAGATTTCATTGACTTCAAGGATAATGCCTTTAGTTTTGGCAGTGGAACTCAAGTGATACTTCAGCTGACTGCTTCTAAATCCAGGGGTTGTTATGCTTAGAGGAAAAATAGCAAAATAAAATAGTTACATTTTAAATTACCCTTATGTTAGTTTTTGTTTGGTTTATTGGTAAATTATAGATATATTCTAGTAGATTAAGTAGGAATTTATGGCATGCTTTATATGCAAAAAATCCCAACTCCAACAAATTCAAAGCATGTCTGACAGAAGAGCTAATGCGGAGGATTCTGATTTAATAAATAAATGCTAAGCAGTTTTGCTTGTAGTGGGAGTGAGTCTTCTGCTTTCGTTTCTGCACTTCTTTGGGTTTTGAAGGCGAGAATGAAGGGTAGCAGCTGAGTGGAAATTTAATTTTATTATGTATTGGGAGGTAACTACAGTGGGCGGTAGGAGTAGCCTTGTATGTTTGACAATAAGGGTAAAATCCGGACATTGAGTTAGATTCAAAGTCAGAAAAAATATTTTGTGTAAACATGGCATTCTTTTTCTTTCAATGTTCTTTATAAATAATTTACATTGTCTACTTCCAAACTGATAGAAGAAGCCTGTTCCCGAGATAAAAGTTCTTTTCCTAATTTAAGTAGAGAGCAGAGGAGTTCTCACGTGGGAGAGTTTGACAAAAGCAATTACCTGCTGCTTCTCCTGCTTGCTCTCTTCATTTTGACCTAAAAATCAATGTTGAACTTACTTGAATAGATTCATTTGAGGGATAAATCCATTAGACGTCTGCTGGTATCTGAAATTTAATCAATTTACATCTAATTTATAGAGATATGAACACGGCAACAGGACAGAATTTCAGTTTACTGTACCAGCAATACCTGTAACACTCCCAAGAAAGGTATGCCTGCTTATTAGGAAAAAAGGCAGCGAATTTATGCAAGGAGGAAGGTATTAACATGACACTATTAACTTTGAAAACCAATCTTTACAAATCTGGCTTTCCTGCATATTTAACTTGAGCTTTGAAAGTTCTGTATTTTAACAAATCTGTGCTCCTTTCTATGATTTTTTCACTTTTCTACTGACAACAGAAGTTTTCAAGATTTTTAATAACAGTGTCTGAGAACTACATTAAAAAGTGTATCCATCATAAAGGTGAGTGCAATACATTGGTAGAGGAGTATGTTGCTCAGAGCTCTTTCCCCTTGAAAGCTACAGAGTAAGCCTTTGTGGTGTTGGAAGTGGAAGGAGGAGAAGGGACATGTTTTGATGGGGTGAAGTGTTGAGAACAGGCTGTACCATCAACTCTTCCATGCTATGAAGTGAGAATGAATCTTATTTTATCCTGGATGTCGTAGGGTGAGAGGTGAGGTAGTAAGCTGCTCTTAGGCTAATTGAGAAGAATCCTTGAAGATCAGAGCAAACAATATAAAAAACACCTCATTCTCAGCTGATGTCACCAGTTGTTGCAATATGGTGACCTGTTTGGGTGTTCAGAGTAGAACTTGTAAATATTACCTAAAGCGACTCAAGAAATAAATGAAAGAGGCAACGATTTCCACCTTGGAGGGTAGAGTCAGGTAATTAAACTTCTCTGTATATATTGAATAAAAATAACCTGAATCCAAATAGAGGTTTTTTTCCTGATGCATTTAGGATTCACATATGGTTGGCTCTTAAATCAAGTTACTTAGGTTTTTTTAATACTAATCTATGAATATTGAAATCTGACTATTAACACCTAGGTTTGGGATCCTTGCATGAAAAAGTTTTGTACTGAGATTTTTCTTTCCTTTTTAGGATGATAGGTGTCATCTCTTTCAATTGTATTTCATTTGTAAAATTAGCATATTTTATTTCATAACAAGCCAGGCTTCTGCAATAGATGAGCTTTCACTCATCTATCATCTATACAGAAAATATTTGTGTGTATGTTTTTTGAGGTTTTGTTTTTAATCCTGACTTCACTCAGGAAGCCAAAGTAAGGAGCCCCATTTTTCTTTTTTTCTTTTTGTTTTGCCCTTCAGGATTAGCAGAGCATCCTTTGGCCTGGGCAATGCTGTCCCACAGTGGCCTATGAAAGTTTTTAAGTTGGAATTGCCTAATGTTGACTTTTTTTCTGAAGACTGCCATAAGAAAATCTTGGCAGTTTATTCAGATAGTATCTCTCTCAATTTACTCAAAGCCTAAGTTGAGGAGGTAGTTCTGGTTTATATTTACAATGTGGATAATCTAAATTCATCTCTGTTTTTATAGGCATCCATTCAGAGTAAGCGATCTTGACTGGAAAAAAACCCCAACAAATCATAAATGTAAAATCCAGACCCAGATCTCAGAAGTGCAGAGCTATAAGTGCACTTTTTAAAACACAGAAATGGAAGTCCTATTAAAAGTATGTTAAGCATCTCTGATAGTGAATAGATTTCATTAAACTGCAAAAGACTGTGCTTAGTTTTTTGTTTTAAAAAGTCTTGTAAACTATTAAGCTGCATCCTTTTTGGATTCAGTGACAATAATGACTGAGTAAAAGATGTGGTACTTTGGCATTTTGAAATTAGCAGTGTGTTAATGGCATTTGGAACTGCAGAAGTCTATTTTAAATTACTACCTAGATTGGATAAGTAAATACAGCATTTTGTGGAAATCCTCCCAGGTAGTCCTTTATCTTCTGTTTGCTCAGCTTTTAGAAAGTGTGTATTAAGTCACAACGCTAACTAGGAAAAAATCTTTCTGTATTTTATTACTTCTTATTTGACACTTTCTCTATATGATTCCTCCTAAAATAGTGCTTATAATGTCATCACGTTTTCCCTGATACCTTCTTGTGTAAGCTTAGTTAACCTTTTGAAAGCACCAACATTGTTTTCAGATTTCGTAACAAAATATTGCACATGTGGCTTTTATAACATTTTAATGCTCATTTTTTGGTATTAGGATAATGCTAGGGTAAAAAGTTAAACACTGATATTCCAGTTCCCCAGGGGAGCATTCACTGTTTTTTATCTCGTCTCTGTTACTGAATTCTTTTGTGATCTGAACTTTCGTAAACCACTCCCATTTTCTGGAAGTGGAACGTGAGATCCAAAGATCTGAATTTCAGAAAGGTTGACATTAGTAGTTGCAGCTAAAATCAGTGCGAGCTGTACTTGACTCTATCAACTGTCGTGTGATGCTAACTGCAATTGATTCTTTGTTTTCACAACCAAAAATGCAGATATACTGTAAGGTGACACTGAAAAAGATGCTGCAAAGACATGCAAGGAGCTCAGCATAGACATTCAGTGGGTCCTAGTCATGACTCCAGCAAAATTATCTTGAGTACCTGCAGTTGTCCTCAGGTCAATCAGATCACAGGAACTGAGAGGTACCTTTGTTTTGAGAAATCCAGCTTTTATGTAAATAAAGTTACTTGATGATTTTGGCCATAATCACACTACCTTTCTAGTTTTGATGTGCAAAGTGAGACTGTTCTCATTACCAGTCAGCTGCCAGGAGTGTTTTGAAGCTAAATGTATTGATATTTCTAAAGTATTTATATTCATTCATGGACAGGAACTTGAAGTAATTAATCATTCTGTATTCATCATAAGAGTTGGAGAGTGTGACTCAAATAAAGAACGGGTCTCTCAGTTCATGAGCAGGAGAAAACAAAATGCTCATAGAATGAGTGGTCTCCTCTGTGAATGCAGGTTTCCAGGGCTGTCGCACAAAAGCTGTGAGTGAGCGTTTAGTTAAACTCCAGACAATAACACTGAAGGCAAGTGGACTAATACTATGGGCTTCTCAGTTTCTGAGTGCATGTTTCAGCAATAAGAAATTATATATAGTAAATACCCATGCATATACTTTTCTAGCACTTTTTTCACTGTGTACCTGTAGTAAACCTTCTCAGTAAAAAAAAAAAAAGTAGTTCATTTCTATTTCAGATAAAATTATTATAAATATGACAATGTTAGGGTTCTTTTCTTCTGTTAACTGTTTATTCCCTTTTGATATTCACTCTTATTAAAGTATATTTAGGGCAAATCACAGGCACATGTTCATTCTCAGCTGTAAGCACATGCTTTTACACAAAATTACAATAAAGTTATGACTGTTTTTAGGAATGTACATTTGTTTTAGCTAATACAAAACAGTGATCCAGTTAGATGAAACACTAGAGCTATCATACTGGTATTATTACATAGGGGATTATAGGTGAATCTAAAAGATATAATTTGTAGTTCATAACTTCACACAGTCGTGGAAAATGTCACTAAGCCTGATGGCTAGAGTCAAGCACGGTTTATAGGAGTTTCAGGGATGCACTGAAATGCATCTCCTTTATCTCAGATATTCTAGCAAGGGGTCTTTCTTCACCATAGGCTTCCAGTAACATCCAGCTAGGTTGTGGTTTTGTGATTTGGTCTATTGGGTGCTGTAGGTCTATCAAAATCCATTTTCACTTCTTGGAACTTTGAATTTGAACTTTGGTCTCCAGAAGTAAAAGCCTAGGGATCACTAACACCATATTCCAGCCAGGCCTAACGTGTTACTAGTTAGTCCAATTATTATAGGTATTTGTGAAAGTTTTTCAGTAATAATTACACTCTTTGACAGATTTGTGCCTTGCTAAAAATGTGATTTTTAGCATGAGCTATGATTGATTACCAGGTAGTGAGCTTCTCTAACAAGGTGAACAAATTCTTTATTTTATTACCTGAAACAAAACAGGCTGTCTACCCACATGCTAATTCAGCAGTTGGCCATATTAGTTCTAGCTCAGGAAAGCCAAATCCCAATTACTTTCAGTTGTCCCTAGTACCTCACAAAGAGCTGGCTTTTTCTGTGCATGGTCAGTTTACAAGAATAAATGCCATCCTTAAAGATTTGTTTGTTCAGAAAACAAAATATGCCAAAATGTTTACTTAATCTCTAAAAGAATTGTATTTGAGTGACTATATAATTCTATTTGTTCAGCTGACATTTAACAATGAACATTGAATTTATTTTTTTTTTCTTGAACTGAAATAATGAAAGGAACAGAATAAGAAGCAGTACATATACCAGAAAATGCCTTGTGTTAATTATGATGCCAGAGATAACATGGTCAGGAATAACAGAGCTGATCTTCAGTATTTGCAAGCACTTGTCTACACGTGGAATTATTTAGGAACAGCGATTCTTGAATCACTCCATGTGCCGACACTGTTGTTTCTGTTTAGCTTAACACACTTTGATGGGCTAAATTAAACAGAAATAAGACAACCTTATTCTGGAATAAGTGTATCTACAGATGGCGTTATTTGGGAATAGCTGTTCTTGAGCAGTCATTACTAAATAATTCCATGTGTAGACAGTCCTTTAATCTAGCAAGTTCTTAAGTCATTTCTGAAAACATGACTTAGTTTCCTGTGTTATTAAGGGACAATCTAAATATTTTTATCAGAACTATTGTTTTGAAAAAAACATCTAAGTCACAGCTGGTCTTGGAAGTGGTAGGTGGAATAAGGGTTATCTTTTTTTCAGGTAATATGATACAAAATAAGAAAAATGTACAGTACAATAGCAGTTTTCAATGCAATTCATTCAGAGAGGCTGTCTGAACAGTTCTGGAGTAGCTTTAATAAGAAAGTGACTTAAGAGAGATGATTATTGCTTTGAGGTTTTTTGCCTATGAGTTCTACATCTAGTTGTATTTAAAAGTTAAGACAAGAAATTCTAAGTTTCCTCAGTGACAGAATAATATTGTAAACGATACTGTTTGCCTTTCAATGAAAACGTGTTTTTTATAAATAATCCAGAGATTTTTTTTTCCCTCTATGAAATAGGTACATGGAAATACATTCTAATTAGGAGTTTCAGGCCAGTGAAACTTAGTGCTTACATTCTACTTAATGACAAACTGTGTCTTAATGCATTTACCCAGTTCACTCATATGTTACCAGTGGAAACATGCATAGCTTATATGATACTGTTTTCAGTCTGGCTATTTGAAGAGATGTATTATTACCTTGGAAATTGATTACATTAGAAGATTCAGAATTTCAAACACATTTGGAGAAACCGTTAGATATCTGTTCTTATTATAACTTTATGAACCTCAATAACAAAATATTTAGAATTTCTCTGTAAAGAGATTTTCTGTAAAGAATGAAAAGTGTGCTGTAGTAATTGGTAAGAAGTTCAGATTATGTTATGTTTAAAAAATCCCCAACATCCTAGGTCAGAGTTATTTTTGTGTTCAGAAATGTAAATATACCGTATGGTATACTATTGTTAATTCAGAGCAGTGGAACAAATGTGCATGATTCAGATGGCAGAGATGTTTCAACAAGCACCAAATGCGTATGACCCATGAATACTCAGTATAGATGTAGTATTGTATTAATACTGATGGTGCTGTTGGGACAAGCTGTCACTTCCTGTAGCAAATTTCCTTACAGTGTAAGTAAACAAAAGATGTATGCTCTATTTTTTAAAATTTCTTTCTCTGCCATACAAATCTCCTTTTCTGTGTGCACACAAAAATGTAGATTTTGCTACGTTGTTTTCTCCCACTCACATAAATCACATTCTTAACTAAAGGCAGCCAAACTAGCCTTCAATGTAAGCCTTTCTCCTAAACACCAACATTAAAAAATTATCCTGCCATGAGATCATAGCGAACTTAATTAAAACAAGGCTAATGTGGAGCAGAATTGTACCTGATTTGCCTATCAGTATCCTGTTATTTTCTCTCTTTATGATAACGGAGCTGAATAAGAAGAGTTTGACTGCAGTTTTTCCTCCTGTAAACTCTAGTGAAACTTTGACAAGATGAAGACATGCAGAAACAGTATTTCTTCAAAGTCATAAATGGGATTTCTGTAGATTCTCCAAATAGCTTTTTGCAGACTACCAATACACTCCTTACTGGCCTGACATAATTCAGCAACTTGATGAATAAACAGTAAGATTGTTGGTGTGTTAATAATTAGGCACAGTTCTATGTATTACTGTATAACCATGAACTACTGAATCAGCAGTGGGAAGGGACTTCCAAAAAAAACACATGGTACTTTCTGTGGGACACTGAGCGTGTACCTGTGATACACAGTCTTGTTCAACAACCTTTGGTTTATTTAAAATCATGACAAGTCTAATTCCCCACATGAAGGAGCCTGCAAAATTCAACAAACTGGCATTTTGGTTAACAAAGTCAACAGACTTGTGTTAGGAGTCTCTCATTTATACCTCATCAAATGCATATTGATCACAACAGTCCTACTGCAGGCTGGTTTTGGGGTGTTGCCTTAGGACAGGCTCACAGAATGCTGAAGGCACACTAATAAATATATTGATCAGGTTGCTTCCAGTCTCTGTGAAAAAAACCAGGACCATTCTGTCAGGAAAATGCAAGGAAAAAAGCTCTGTTTTTAAAGTGAAAAGGCAGTGCTACCTTTCTACCTTTT
>NW_010197213.1:5317-10035 GCF_000695765.1 Mesitornis unicolor | reverse complement strand
ATGCTTCTCTGCTCGGGGAACTGCTCTGTATCCCTTCTTTTTGTCATGGTGCTTCCTGAGAGGCAGGCCTCTGAGCTTTGACCCTCTCTCAAGCCAGAAGTGTTAAGATCTGCAGTTTAAAGTCTGTTTACATTTGGGTTGCATCCCTTTCTGCTTGTGCACAGTTCTGTCATAAAATGTCCATACAGTTCTTCCAGAGCCAGTGGAAGTCACCCATCAATTGCCCTTATAATAAACAGGATTACATGTAGTTTAGTGTAGCGATGAAGGAATAATATCTGTTAAGTCTCACGTCAGAATTTCGTCTGAGATAATCTCAGTCTTTCACATACTTGTATTAAATCAGAGATGTTCAAAACATTGTTTTGCTTTAGCACAGATGCTGGTACTGGTTTAGATACATTCAGCTTCAAAATTGCTGCAGCATCTCTTTTCTGCCCCAGGTAAGCCAGCAAATTGCAGGTCAGTGTTTGCTTTGGGGGTTACTTTGGATTTAATATTGTGCTCTGGGGCCCGTTTGGATGAGGTAGTGCTCTGGCCCATCTGTACCTGCCATTCTGTTGGAGTAACATGTTGCTTCTCTAAAACCTTAGAGAAAGAAGGGACCAAGCATCAGTGAAAAGTTGTGGGTTCATGCTTCCTGCTTAGTTTTCTCTGTAGAAGTAAGTGCTACGTTTGCTAGAACTTTTATATACATAAATGCATATGTATATATACATACACATATATATGAAGAGGGGGAGAAGATCCACATACATTCCAACTGTGGTTAGTTTTCATTGGAAAGCTTGTTAAAAAGAATAAGAAATACATATGTGTATGTGCAGATCAATGTTCATTTTGTTAGCATGTCAGACTGACCCAACCTTTCTGTGTAAACGGGGTTAATGAACCTTGCAAGGCACAGGATTAACAAAAAGAAAAAGGAGCTCAGAAGCAGTGAAAATGGCCTCAACGTTAACTGGGGAAATGGGTTTCTCTCCAAGTATGTCCATTTGGCAGCACTTGCAGGCAAACATGATGTTTCCTCTCTCTTTTTTCCCTTCATTTCATTCCTTGTCTCCTTCTTTTCAGTCTGCCAGCTAGTTGAGAAATTAACTTTATTCATCTGCACAAAAGGCACAGTTTACAGATGCCTCCTGATCCTTTAAGGCTATTCATCCCATGGCAATGCAAAACTAAAATACACATCATGAGTTTGGCATCTTGGAGTCGTCTGTCAATGTATATGATGACTATAGTTAGAGCAGGTGAAAACAGGCTATGGCCACTACTGCTTTTACTGATTTTTCTTGCATAAGTCTTGTGAGCAGCCTGTGTCACAAGTTGCATTGTGAAGATATAAAAAGCTAGAATTAAGCCATGACTGTAGTCTTTAATAATTAGTAATGGAAGTACGTGCTTATGAATTATGGTGCTTTGGGTTTATGTATTATTTAAAACTAAAACACATTGCTATTTAAAAAATAACATTATCCCATGCCTACCCCTTTTCTCCCTGCCCCCTATGTTTTACATTTCTTTCCTCTAAAAGAAACCCTTTCTGATTAAGGATCATGTTGAAAACTCAGCAGTTTTTAATCCAGCTCTCTGCAGGCTGCAGTTCATGCTTCATTTAACTGATCGGTTCCACTGCTACATTACTAGACAAAATCACCAGTTTGAAGAGAGAAGCGATTATAGTAAGTCATAAAAATGGAAGACTCCACATTTTAAGAAATTAAATCCAGTTTAAAAACTCCCCATTTCTCATACAGCTGATTTGGAGGGTGTTTTTGGACATGACCAAATGAATAGCACACTTTTCAGTGTTTTGCTACACTTGTATGATGTATCTTGATTAAAACATGAAGTACATGCTTAGCTGTTCAGCAGAGACTGTTAAAAAGATTATTCTGTGTGCTTTGAAATAATAGTATGGCTGCATGTGGAAAAGTTTCAGCAAATTAATACATAAATGCTGGTATGAACTGTGAGTGTCAGACTTGAACAGTAATTGTTAATGTGAATCTTGAAGTTAGCATAAACAGGGCTTCAAATCAAACAGGGCTTCAAAACTGATGCTTGCTATTTTGTGGTGCTACTGCAGCATAACTGTGTGAACAGATGCATTGTCAGGGACAACAAATCAGACACTGAGAGAAGATGCTGACGGAAAACAAATTTTATGTCCTGCTAGCAAAAAAAAAAAAGGTGTGGAGCCAGCTGTGGAGTCCTAAATACTCCCATGCTGCACAGGACTTGACCTGTTCATTTTATCATGCCATAATCCTGAAGGAGTCCTCACTATTGTGTGTTCTTGACCTAAATCTTCACAGGTTCAATACAGTTGCAGCATGTGCTTTGAAGGTTCAGAAAGTAGCATCTCTGTCTGAAGAAATGTTGCCTAAGTGACAGACCCATTTGTCTGCCTGTTGTCTCTGCGTATGGATGTATATAGGGATGCATGTGCAGTTGTATAAAATACATAGTAAGATTTATTGACACTGAGCATACAGTAATTTATACTTTTTTTACTTTTTGCTTATACATACTATTATTTGCATGAATAGTTGTGATAATAAGTTCAGTTTAGCTCTTCCTTTAGCCCAATACTATTTAAATATGAAACGATGCTTGACGGTGTGAGATTTTTCTCCATTCTCCCCTGATTCACACTTTTCTGTGCTGTTTCAATTTCTGTTCTTCATCAGTCCTTCTAAGACTACTGACAAGACTCTTGGGACTAGATCACTTTATTACAGCTGAAAGTATAGCGATTCAGGATATCTCTTGCAAGAGACGCATCAAATTTGGAAGTCTGGAATACTGGCCATTTCTTATTAAAATATAAATCCACTGTATATTTGCTGAGCACTTAAATGCTTATGTTCCTCTTTTGAATAAGAAAGATACTATTGTCTTGCTAGAACTTGTCTTGATACCT
This sequence comes from Mesitornis unicolor, assembly GCF_000695765.1. NCBI lineage: Eukaryota > Metazoa > Chordata > Aves > Mesitornithiformes > Mesitornithidae > Mesitornis > Mesitornis unicolor. The sequence continues at coordinate 7,109 of NW_010197213.1, read as the reverse complement.
TAGATATTTAGGTCATTGTGCAGTGGTTTAATTACATGGATTCAATAATTGCTAATTGCATGGAAAAATCCACATTGACCATTTTCACAGCTATCACCGCATGCTATGGTGCCAGCCATGCTATAAAAATAGGAAGATAACAAAAGTTGGAAAGTTGATCAGCTAAGCATGCCTCCAAAGGCTTTTCACAGTGTCAGATGATTTTTTTTTCCGTATGTCAGCTCCATGAGAATCTACTTTGACAATGCAAAAAAACTGGTTGTTTTGAGATATTTGGTTGGTACCCTGCAGGTGAAAAATGTGTTATACTATTGGAGGCATTTATGGAAAATAGTCCTAAAGCAATGTGGCAGCTCATGTGGGCATTACAGCCTGTGACCAGCAACACAAGATCACGAAATTCGTCCTGTGAAAGCAGATTCAAGTTCTTTACGTGATCATTATATTGCAGCTGAGTCCACCGTAAGTCATTTGAATTTTCTTTTTCCTCTGACATGCAGATTTATTTTCCACAACATTAAATATATTTTTCCATATGGTGTGAGCCAAATTCTGCTTTGAGCTTTACCTGCCTAGATGAAGCAAATTCACTCCCAAGTTATACCACTTCATATGGCATATCCATTTCTTACAGGAGCAAAGATGAGTGTCTTTATTACTTTTGTTCTGAACTGATACTTAAATTAGCACATTACTCTTTTTTTTCTAACCATCCTACAGTAACAAAATAATGTAAGAAGACAGACCATATGACTTAGCTGTATGTTAGTCATTAGAGCAAAATTTGGGAACATCTAAAGAAAATTATCTTAAGCAGCACTAGATAGCCAGAAAAAGTTTAAGTCATTTGCCTGAGTTGTTCTTAAATTGTTTGAAAAATAATAGCTTTTCTTGGTAAGAATGCACTGATTTAAGCTGAGTAGGATATACTGATGTATTGAATGTGTTTTACTACAGAGAGTGTGTCAGGCTCAATGACTTGTGCTCTGATAGTACAAGGACTTTTTAGCTATTTTTATGCTTTTCCACTGGAGGTGACAGCATGACGTAGTTGATTGGATAGGTTCTGTGTTAGCATATAGCATTTCCATTAATAGTGGCACTGAAGTCAAGGAGAGATTACTACTAAATCCAGGAAATATCATTTGGCCATCTAACTAATCCGCATAATTTCAGAGGGAGAGCGAGAAAATGCTATGGGTTTGCTTTGGGGCTGTTGTGGATTTTGGGGTTGTTTTTTTCTTTTCTTGTTTTAATTTATAAAAAGATACCTTGGGTTAATCCATTTTGAATGTCAAGAGGATAAATCTGACAGGAGTCAGAGGAGCTCCAGTGGGACTAGCACTACAAGTTACAAAACAGCTAACATCATCCAAGACTAATTTCTTTACCCTGTTTGTCCTACTGTGGAGGGAGAGTTAAAAGGCAATTCTTGGGGATTTGAAAGGCTCCATAATAGGGCTCCTCTCTCTAAGGGAGTAAAACTGCTTTGTGGTCTTTGTCTTCAGGCTGCTAATAAACCATCCCATGCTGTGAAGCTTTGAGTTCATTCTTAATTCAACTTCAGCTCAGCTTCCATCAGCTTTGGTTTCCCTGTCTTTGTGAGTTGTTTTTTTTTCTTAAATACATGGTGTATCTAACTCGCATTTGAGCTTTTTCATTCATTGCCTGAGTTTATAAATGTACCAGCTTCATAACACTCTGCCTGGCAATTTTTGTCAAAGCATAGAAATCACCTGAAGCATTTCAGTAGCTGAGAGTTTTGATGGTTACTGCTGTCTTTCTGTCTGCC
>NW_010197213.1:0-5286 GCF_000695765.1 Mesitornis unicolor | reverse complement strand
TTTCCCTCCTAAGGCATCTTACAGATGCAAGGATAGACGTACCCACATGGATCTGTGTCAGACCTTCCAAACTGTTCATGAGGACACGTTATCCTGTTCAGATGGGGTTTGGCTGATCCATTCCTCCCCAGTATCAATTATGTGACCTATCATTTAGTAAAAAGTTTGCCTATTATTTTTCTGCCCCTGCTTTTCCAGATGAGACCAGAATATTGTACCTGGACTTGAAAATGCCAAGTAATTCACACTTGGCAGGTTACAGATTTGGCAAGAGATAATCTGGGGGGATGTTCAGTTAATTTTGCAATCCATCAGGTCTGACACTGGGGGAGCAGCTGCAAAGGGCCAGTTTCAGCCCTGCCAGCCCAGCAAGGCACTGTTTACTGCCTTTGTGCCTAGAAAGAGCTTAGAGAATAGTGGGGGACGAAGGGGGATCTCCCACCTCCTGGTGCCTGTGATGTTGGCCAGGGCTGGGCAGGCAGCGCTGCCTGCCAAGCTCAGTCCATGTGGGCAGCTCTGTTTCAGGGCTCAGTAGTGGAGGTGGTGCAGTTCTGTGCACTCTGCTGCTTAACCCTTAAACTGCCACTCATGTTGGCTGACCAGCACTGAGCCATCTGGGAGCAGTGGACATGCACAGTCAATGCATCTTAACTTCAGAACACCTGTCCTGACAAATGCTGGTATAATTGTGTCCGAAGCCAAAGAGAGCTCTTAAAATAACATCAAAAAAAAGACAAAGCAAAGGTTCCACAAAGCTTGTGTTACTCTAAACACTCGCCTAATTGTTAAAATGTTCCTGCAAGTCACATCCTTTCAAGTGAGCAGTTTCTGTTAGAAGTCATTTGAAATGAAGTGGTTGTGCTGCATATCTCACTAAGCATTGGTTGCATTTCTGGAAGTGCATTTCCAGCATTAACACTGGAAAGAAGGAGAGCGAAGAAAGTATCTTGTGAGGAGGAAGTGTTAGGCTGGATGATGTCTCAGAAATAGTGTGGTCAGCAGGAGCAGGGAAGTGATCCTCCCCGTACTTGGCACTGGTGGGGCTGCACCTCAAATACTATGTTCAGTTTGGAGCCCCTTACTACAAGGACATTGAGGCACTGGAGTGTGTCCAGAGAAGGGCAACAAAGCTGTTAAGGGGTCTGGAGCACAAGTCTTACGAGGAGTGGCTGAGGGAGCTGGGGTTGTTTAGTCTGAAGAAAAGGAGGCTGAGAGGAGACCTTATCGCTCTCTACAATTGTCTGAAAGATGGTTGTAGTGAGGTGGAGGTCAGCCTCTTTTCCCGAGTAACAAGTGACAGGATGAGAGGGAAGGGACTCAAGTTACACTTCCAGTTGGCTGGAACAGGCTGCCCAGGGAGGTGGTGGAGTCACCATCCCTGGATGTATTTAAAAAGCGGGTAGACGAGGTACTTAGGGATATGGTTTAGGGGGTAGACAGGAGCGGTTGGACGTGATGATCTCAAAGGTCTTTTCCAACCGGGCGATTCTGTGTGTGATACACAAGGGAAGGTTTAGGTTGGATATTGGGAAAAAAATCTTCACTGCGAGGGTTATCAGGCATTGGGACAGGCTGCCCAGGGAAGTGGTGGAGTTACCGTCCTAGGAGGAATTTAGAAGATGGGTAGCTGAGGTGCTTAGAGACATGGTTTAGTAGTGGACAGGTTATGGTTGGACTTGATGATCTTAAAGGTCTTTTCCAACCAAATTATTTGATTATTCAATTCTATTCTACCATCAATTTAGTAGTGAGCTGAGGCAATATCCTGTTATAAAAAGGCTGGGCATTCTTCACTAGAATGACATCAAATTGGTAGATTGGTCTCGAATACCTGTTTTGTGACCTTTTAAGAAGTTTGCAGGGAGGGCAGAGAAGCTGGATAGTCAAGTGGTTTCACTGTCATTGGTCTTCTCATCTACATTTCAAGAAATACATCTATTTTCTCTGACTTGGGTTTGATGGGTTGTGTGAACCTATAAGCACTCTACGGGTTTCTGTTTTGATAAGATCATGTGTGATTAGGTCTTGCCAAGTAAAAAAGTTGGGACTCTGTTGAATATCTGCTACTGTTTTCTCAATTATATTTATGAGAAATCGAAACAGAATGAAAATAAAGCATACAGTTGGAAGTTAGAAATTCTGTGCCTTTATAAAGATATGAAAAGCAGGTTATTTCTTCCTATTAGTTTTGAGGTAAATGAACCAGTCTTACACTAGGTATTGGAGAACTTAGTCACACAGATATCACTTTATTTCGATTTCTGTTTTCTTTGTTACTGCTTTCAAATCTGTAGCTATTCAGATGTGAAACTGGGACATAGATCTGTCTCAAAGGATGAACTCTTTGCTGTGTCATAAACATGTTTGGAATTGTTATTTCCAGGGTTCTGTTTAAATGGTTGTCTGCAGAACATGGTTTTGGTTTTGGTTTTGGTTTTTTTTTTCCTGGTTCTTGGTTTGAAGCTTAATTCTCATCCAGAATGTAGCAAATAAAAATGTACTTCTGTTCCATTTCAAGAGGTGAGATTCAGGTAAAATTTATTGTGTCGCTAATGGATGGAAAAAAGATACACACTCCAAGAACTGGAGGCCCAAATGGGTAGTAGAGAATTCAAGGGTTGGGAAAAGGAGATAAGACAAAAAAGATAGCTCAAGGTGGAGGGGGGGTGGGGGGATGGAAAGGAAAAAGAAGGCAGACAACATAACAGATGGAAGATTAGATTAAGAGTCCTTTATGCTTAGAAACACTTGAGATACAGAAAGGGAAATAACATTGAAAAAAAAAACACAAGAGGGGTCACTATATGAAAACAGCACAAAGCCTGAAACCAAATGCTGAACTTTTATGTCAAGTTCAGAGATTTCTTGGAAATAAGAGCATAAAAAATGTACTTCTGTGCAAGATCAGATATTTTTCTTCATTTCTTTCTGGGTTTGGAAAAATCTGTGTTTGTTTATTATTATGTGATATTTGTAAAATATTTTTTCCTGCAAACACTGGTAAGGAAACCTAAGTGCAGTTGGAGGGAGAGGAAATTATTGTATTTTAAATGGTTATTATCAGCCACATTCCTACTATCGCTCTTGATTTTAGGACTGAAAATCAAACTGACCTTCACCAGCTACTCTAATGCAGCTGAAAACACATGTTGAGAGGGCAAAGGCTTGCACACGTAAATGTGATTTTGTACCCCTGGTTCATGCCAAAAGAAAGTACAATTATTCTCTACTGAAAAGTCTCAGTGGGAACCCTGGCCATTGTTAGATGGGTGCTTTGTGCACATCTGCTGCATTGCCCAATGCTTGACTTGACTGCTCACCCTTTCATTGAGGATCAACAAGGAAATAGAAAGTCCTGCTTGTGTAACTAAAAGGATATGAAAGGGTACGTCCTCATTCGAAGCATTCTAGCAAAGAGTAGCCCGACTTGAAACAAATACAGAGGAATGGAATATATCCGTATTTTACCAGGTCAGACTGCTACTTCATGCATATAGCTGTGGTGCCATGGATAATTATTCTTAAGACTTTAAAAAATGTGTGTATCCAAGCTCTGAAGCAGTAGATCTCTAAACAAACTCGTAAAGTGTGATTAGTGTTGTGTTCCACCAGACAGTCATACAGTCCTTTCTAACCCTATCTGCCCTTATTTAAGTTGCATTTAGTGAAAGGCACTGTGAAATACTGAAAGAGGCATTTTCCAAGCTCCAGTTTACTGATGCAAAGTAGGGATATCCAACATATTTAAAAGCACTTAGAATTTGTTGTTATTAAGAGAACTTGTTTTTTCTCCCAGAAATTTGTGTTCCAATAGATGCAGGTGATGTTACTTAGATATCTGTCTTTCTGTTGTATGACTCTATGCCTGGAGTAATATTTCTGATGAGAATTGTTTGCTATGAAATTGTTTGGATCCAAGCATAATCGTAGGTGTACAATTGGTGTAATTGTTTATGCCTTCAAAACAGTGCTCACAGAAAATGGACAAAACTAATGCAAGTGAAAAAAATCTATGGCCAGAGAGTAGCAGAAAGTTTAGGTAAGGTTGACAAATGATGGCTTGAAAAAAAATTGACGGGCTCATGCAGTAATTCCAATGTGGTTTAACATTGTAGGAGCCTTCAGCAAGCCTGCAAGCTTGACACAGTCTCTGACCTTCACACAGCCACTTACCTTCACACAGCCTCTTACCTTCACAGTTTTAAATGCAAACCTTCATTTCTGATCAGATATCTTGGCTTTCTAGTCACACCTCAGCAAAGCCCCTGGCATGGAGGGAAATTTATATGATATGTGAAATAATCCATCATGCAGAAGAGTTATAGAGCACCTTCAGAAAAACTGCTTGGTTTCTTAACTAAAGGGAGAGCAGCACACAAGTAGGAAGCGAGGGCATCTCAGACAAACCTCATCTAGGACTTTGCGAGATGAAAGGTAAGCAGGTACCCTGTCAATAGCTTGTGTAAGGAAAGGGCAGGCCTATGTACAACACATGCTGTCAGCAGGCTCCCTTTGTATTTTTCAGTGCTGCTAGATCCTGTCACTTAAACCTTCCCATTTTCCCTCAGGATAGTACCCACCACCCTCTGATGTGGTCATTTCTCACCTTGAGCATCCATTTGCCCACTGTTTCAAGAGATCCCCACTTCTTGGCAGCCAGTGTCTTGTGATCATTTCCCAAAGAGGAGAAACTGAAATGCATGGGCTTTGACGCTTTCATATGAGTATATTGATGCTAGTGAGTGACTTTGCATCATGCATAAAGCATGCTTACTTTGTGAATAAAGCATGTGAGCTGTTTTCCCTTAAGAATAATATTGGTTCCATATTTTTCATACACTGCTAGTTTAATTCCTTCACAATGAAGGAAGGCACCTTTCTCCCACTGCGGCCAGCTGCCACCATCTTTCAGCTTCCTCTGGGGTCAGGCTCATTTCAGTGCATTCTCTACTTCAGCCCCATCCTCTCTTTTCTCTTGCTGCCACAGGCAGAGAGGACTGTATGATATTTGCACACAACACTAATGCCTCCCAATTTAGATAAGTGACAAGCCCACCTACTTTTATAAACTCAAGACTCAGTACTTTAAGAAGAGGAACTATATTTAACAATGTCCCTGCAGAAAGACAGCAAGAAATATAGAGTTATAGCAACCTGCCCTTCATATGCAGGGATTAACCTTTTGAGCACTGGCATAATGTTTTCAAAACAGACACTTCAACCAATAAATAGGTGTGGCAAGCTTTCTATATGCAGCAGCCAATCATCCTCATGGAAATCTCTTCC
>NW_010197212.1:8828-12922 GCF_000695765.1 Mesitornis unicolor | reverse complement strand
AACTCTGCAGTAGAATCTCTTTTCGTCACACATATAAATGGGAGAAGATTGCTTTTCTATATATGTAAAACACAGGTAGCTGAGCAAAGACAAGGTTTTCTTTCTAGTTCTCTGATTGAGTAATTTTTTACTTTCCTGAAAGCAAGTTGCTAAAACCAGGACAGTCTTGTTAGTGGGATTTTGCAAAGGAAGATCTGTGAAGTCTCCCTCTTAGAAGGCAATTTTAGATTAAAAAAGAAATGTATAAATGTATATCTATATGTAAAATAATAAAGTAATCTGGAACCTAAGTTTCTGAGAATTTCTGGTTCCTCAATTCTTCACAGTGTTTTCTAGAGCTCTTCTTTCTCTTCATGTAACTCCATTTTTAAATGAAAACATCAGAAACATTGTTTCAGTGCTATAACTGTGGTTATAACCATAACCACTTAACTATTTCTTATATTTAAATAGATTCTAAGCATCTATTTCTTGAGTCTTTTAAAAAGGCACAAGGCTAGATCTTAAAAACGATGGCTAGCTTTACACACAGTTTAGTTGTATAATCTTGCAAGACTGATATTCAGTCAGTAAATGTATTCATATGATGATTACTTTTTTAATAGAATTTGTAAAATGACACTCTACAATGACACTTCAGTCTAAAATTATCAATTTCAGGAATAGGAGTTAAGATGAGCCATACAATCCTGTTGTATCTTTGTCTGATATCTTGGTATATGTTTGTGTTTTTGTGTTGCAAATACTGTAGAGACTGAAGATAAAAGATCACAAGGATTAAGTTTGCCATAACTCCATTGATTTGACTTCAAAGGAACATTTGTGCAAAAATATAATCACAAATACTTTATTGTGGATAGAATATAAGAACAAATTTACATCATGTAACACATAGGTGAAGTGATATAACTACAAATTCCATTGTAATGTTGAGAGGCAAGTTTTTGCATGTAATTAAGTTTCAGATATCCATTACCTATTTATTTTTATTAATATTTAGTTCAACACTTTTAACACATTAAGATTGCTAAATTTAATCTGTAGCTAATTTTCCTACCATATTCTTATTACATTAATCCATTGAACAAGTTTTTCTGTTCACAGGTTTCCCTCTGTATAAATGTTAAATCAGTCATTTGTTTTCTCTTGTACATTTTTAATGTACTATTTTGGTATCTGAATTATGGTAAGCACTCTAAGCATCATTGTTTGCATGAGGAATTAATCATTCTTTCATTTGTATTGTATTTTAATATGACAGCCATTTTTATGAAGAAATATTTTCTCAGCAAGACTTCTACTTAGAAATAAAATTATTTTAGGAATTAAGTTTAGTAATCCACAGTCTGTGCCAAGATTAGCTTTACTTGTAAGAAATATTGGTATATGGCATTGCAGCTTTATTGATTTTGATAAAAATCACATGAGTTTACACAAGTAGTAACTTCTGTAAAACCACACGAACTATATTATCTGTATTTCTGGAAAAAAATGATAAATAGAACTGCCTCTACTCTAGATGGGATTACTTATTATATGTAGGAATTTTAATTTTCTGTTTCTCTAGACTTTAACTCTGTTTTAATATAGCTAAACCTTGGACAATATTTTGGGAATTTCCAATAATTAAAAATGTATGTGAAGAATTGTTCCTGGTCTTTCCATTCTGTTCCTCTGTGTAAATTTTATTTCCTATATAGTTACTTACTCTCACTATTTTTTTTATGTTGATTTTTGGTGTCTTGAATGATGTAGGAATTTAAGTTGGTCTAGAGGTTCCTGTTTGGTTTCTTTTTTTATTTGGTTGGGTTTTTTTCAGGTATTAGATTTACCAGAAGCTTTACTTCTATTTTTCATTTCTTAGAATACAAAATATTACAGTGCTATTTTGTGCTTACATATTCATGTGACCATCCTTCTGCAGTTTGCAATAAGTTCTTACAATATCTGTTGTAAATTGGAAATAGAGTTATGAACAGACCCTTCTACCACCCACACAATCCTGGACTTTTAAAACAACTGTAAGGAAAAAATGGCTTCCTGCATCTTTCAGGCAACCTTACTTCTTTACATGACATTGAAGAATGGGATTACCTAGCCACAGTATAAAGGTCACATGGAACATACAAGATTTTTTTCTTAGAAACTGTTTCTAAATACCACATGTTGTGAATTATAATGCAAATTGTACTTACTCTAATAGCAGATTCTCTGGGACGCTGCAAAGGAACGGAAAACAGTTGTGTCTGAGAGAAATAAAAGCTTTGATGATTTAAAGGTTGACATGGAAAATGTGATTGATCTATGACACAATGATGGGCATACAATGAAGAACAAAACTATTACCAATCAATATAATTATTTCAGAAATATATTTTGTCAAAGTAACTTGTACACATTTTTGCAAAGCTTCACATTTGGTTTAGAGATATAGATGTTTGATTTTGTATTAGACCTGTATAATATTAAAACTGCAAAATATTGCAAATGGCAAAATATTAAAATTATTGCTTCATGAAAAATCCAAAAAAATTATTTATGATAGAATCAAGGAATCCTAGAAGGATTTTGGTTGGAAGGGACCTTTAAGGGTCATTTAGTCCAACCTCCCTGACATAAGAGGGGACATTATTGTTGTCAGTTATCATTGTGCAAATGCAGTGTAACTTGACATTATGCTTCTGATGAAAATAAAAATCCCACTATTCAAATTTGGGGTATTCTTCTTCTTCGATGTAGCACTATATAAGTTGGCTACATTAAAGAATTTATGCAAGAATGACTTTTAATAAGGGTAGACCTATACACTTAAAGAATTCATAGGACAAGAGAAAATTTGCTGTTCTGAACACAGTATGAAGAGCAATTGAATTTTATGGTGTTGTCTTGTAGATATAGCACACATGAAATTAATGGACTAAGTGCGTGCTTAAATACATAGAAAGCTCAAGGTCTAACAATCCTTTATAGTCTGCCAATAGTTATTCAAGTCAAGCATCTGTTTTTCAAGTGTCAAGGGCCTATTATTCACATATTGCTCAAGTCAAATGTTGCAATTCTATCCTGCAGTGAAAGTAGCAATATGTAAAAAAATTTAAAAATGTAAGTGAATGCTTACATTATTGCTTTATGAATGAATAAAATTTGATTTTTGGTTTGGTTATTTTTCCAGTTAATTACATGGAAGATTGAAAGTCTGATGCCCCAGCAGTACTAACATTGATGTATACACAATCTGTAAGTGTACCATACAGCATCATATTGCCTGAACATTATTAGATGTTCAGTCCACTTTCATCTTAAATTTGGTTTGAGGTTTTTAGTAGGCTGAAGAAGATGGCTATGTTACAGTTCTCTTTTTTGAACTCTAGGTTAATCACCTATACTTTATATCAGTGTTACAAAGTAGATCGCATATTAGAAATTACTGTCATCATAGTTCTATCAATAAGCTCATCAGAGTTTTTTATTATTCCAAGCTAGAGTGTGTCTAATCTATTACAAAGAAAATTTTAATTTTCACAAGCAATTATTATAATAAAAGCATGTAGTTCTACTAAATTAAAATATCCTTATTAATTTGTCACTTGTGTTATCTAATTACAGATATATTCAATTACACGTAATACACATGACATCTACCTTTTTGTTACCTCATCAATATGAATAGAAAATATATAACTGAAAAATAATTATGAAAACAACACAGCTAACAAATACAGAAATGCAGGCTCATACAGAATGTATTACAAGTTTATTAAAGGCATTTTATTCTGCAAGACACCTGTGTATTATCACTGCAATGTTTACTGTTTTAGCAGAAATACTGAGTAAATAAAGTCTGATTCTTTAAAGACAAAATATAAATTCTGGAATTCTGTGTGTGTGCGTGTGTGTTATGGTTTAAAGGTTAACAGCCTGAAAGGAAAGGACAGGCGGTGTCTGGAGGACCCTAAGGGATCAGAGATCAGTACTGTTCCCTCCCCTTTCCGGCCACAGTCTATAAAAAACCGAGGAGGCCCGAGTTTTTCTTGCGGGCTTTTCCTGGTTTCCTGGGCTGCTTCCTGTCGCATCTTGGGACGGCTGGGCCTAGC
>NW_010197212.1:3953-8558 GCF_000695765.1 Mesitornis unicolor | reverse complement strand
AGCCCCCCGTGCTCGGCGGCATCCACCACCCCCCGCTCCCGGCACCACGGCGGTCCCTGGTGACGAGTCACAGCGGTCGCAGTGGCCACGACTTACTGCTCGGACACTTCCACTCAGGACTACTGGGATCGGGTTTTGTATATAGTTAAATATCCTTTATCCTTTATCAATTCCCTTTTCCCTTCCCCTGTTGTTTTGCATTAAACTTGTTATAGTCTTAACTTCAATCCTTGTGCAAAGCATCTTTTTCTCTATTCACCTTTTTTTTTTTAATCTTCCCCTGGGAGGGTAGGGGAGAAAATCCTGCTGTCTGAGCCTAAACTGAGACTGTGTGTGTGCATGCATGTGCAAAGTTTTCTACGAACAGTTTGAAACTGCAGGTTAAATGTAGTCGGAGTACTTACACATTTAACATCTTAATAAGGCAGCAGATTAGACATATATTTTTTTTACCCTATAGTGATATGAAGTTTATTCCTTTGTATATGGTTGTCAAATATGGTATTGTATGTTGATGTACTTAAAATAAAGTACAATTAATTTTTTTTCTGAAATAGTATATCAGTTTAAGAAAGTTTGTAATATTCACAACCAAATGGCTTGCAAATTTATCATTAAACTTTTGTAATTTTACAGTTGTATTTCACAAAAAAGAAAAATGTTCTTCTGCACTTGGGTCTATTTAATGACCTTGTAAAATTGAAAACATTGCTTTTTAGCAAAACAGAAGACTTAAAAAGAAATGTGGGCCAGGACCTCAGCCACTGTGCTATCAACTTTCCATACTCCTTCCTCAAAGCTCGCATAAGGTGAAATAACATACATGCTTCCTGATGAGTATGCCTTACACAAAACAAGATACATCTTTCTCACAAGAGGTCATGTTTTGTATTCAATGTTGTGTTCTTCAGTAACCCAGTTTTCAACCCAAGTTATTGTTCTTGCTTTAGACACCTCCATAGTTCCTCTCTGGTGATACTCTTAGCACCATTAATTAACTCTGCAAATTTAAAGTAGTTGCTCACAATGTAAACAGATTCATATTCTAGGGATATTTAAAGTACTAGATTTCTTTTATAATCACGATTTTAATTGTAATTTAAATTGTTTATTTATTTTTACTTGAAAGGACTTTACTGAAGCATACACTAAAGTTATCAGAACAGACTACAGTCACAGTTAATATTTTATGTAGCTGTCAAAGTTTTATCTGGTGTATTATGCACTTGACCTTTGCACAGCCCCACTGGGAGAATAATAGTGACAGACTTCAGGCCTCCAGTACTCTGCAAAGGTGAGTTCCATGTTCAGCTGTGCTAATAGCTCAGTTTGCTACTTTACTATTTCTCCTCCTGCTCCTACTCTTTCTCTGCAGTGGAAGTTGTTTTTCAGTGAAACAAATAAACTATTAGTAAGAGGAATACAGTAATTTGATGTTGTCATGGTAAAACAACCCCCTCAAACTTAAAAATAACTGTACTATTTATTTGTTCCCCATTAAGAAAACGGGGAAATCTCTATGTTATTGGCTTTTTATGACACTTAAATTGTGTTACAAATTGTAGAGCTTTTTTAAAGTTTTGTGTCTCTTGCCCAATAATTATTTAAAATTATTAGCCACTTTAAAATGTGATGCCCAAAGTTTATGAATATTTCAGTTACATGACAAATACGATGTAATGTTTCCTGATAGATACTGTGTACCTTTCAAAATCAAGCTAAAGGGGAGTACTGCAACTACAGTTCCATTCATGATATATCACCAAGATAAGTTTGAGCTGCACTGGGTAAGCAAGTAGAGGTAAGCAGCTTGTAGATGTCTACCTTTGCAGTTCCAGCAGACTCACCTTTTTCTGAAAATGGAAATTCTGATTATAATTTCTGCCCTATCATGTATTCTTGCATGTAAATGGAAAACAGACTGTTAACAACTCAAAAGCTAGGATGCATATACGTTTGTATGCAAATACATAAATATATGTAGTTACTGATTCTGTTACCCTTTAGTAGCATCTAGTAGTATTCATATCTGGTAGTATTAATGTCTTGATCTCTAGCAGGGAATAATAAAGACAAAGAAGAAACAGATTTTTTGTTTGGGGTTTTAGGGTTTTTTTGTTTCCTTTTATTTGTTTTAAAAGAAAAAAGATTTTTACCATTGCCATAAATAGTATTTTTCATTGGCAAAACATTTGAAAACTTCATCTACTTAATCAGCAACTCTTCATAATACATGCATAAATACTGTTGACATTGTATAGGAACAGGAGCATAAGAATTAATACTATTTCCAAGGCCACAGAAATAAAAGTTACATATATTTATATTCTCCAGATTGTGAGGGCCATGTTGATCCAGCATAATTGCCAGCACATGCATTTCTGTTTTTATAAGGTAAGATGATTTATCTGACTAATTGAACATAGTACTAAAGAGAATTATTCCCTCTAAAACCCTTCCTTTCTGGTTTTGGTTTAATGACTAGATCCTCAGCTTTATACTTTCCATGAGCAAAAGCTATGAAAACTTTATGCAATTGCTTCAGCAAATCAGTGGTGTAGTCATAGAATCATAGAATACCAGGTTGGAAGGGACCATGAGGATCATCTAGTCCATCCTTTCAAGGTAAAAGTATAGTTTAAATGAGATGAGTCAGCACCCTGTCAAGCTGACTCTTAAAACTGACCAGTGTAGGGGAATTTATCATTTCCCCTGAGAGATTATTCCAATGTCTGATGGATCTAATGGTAAAAAAATTTCTTCTGGAGTCATGCTTTTTGGCTAAGGCCAAATGATTCATGTTACAGTTTTATGAAGAGAAAACATTTATAGTTATGCTTTTTGCAGCATTAAACAAAACACAACTGATATTACTACAAGCAATTTTACCATCTTAGTCACAAATTTTTCTTGATTCTTTCTTTAATGGTCTGCTTACTTTAGAATCTTTTAATTTATGTCCAGAGCCCATAGGACTCAAATAAAATGGTGACATAAAGCAACTTCATTTGAAATCTACTGAATGGATGCTAATTCTCTCAAGGATTACAGGAATTGTGATTTAAAAATATAGCAGCCTTCTCAGCTTCCTCTAAGAAACTGTTTCTAGGAACAAATAAAATTAATAATCTATTCTTTGATAATAAATTGTTGAGGAAGAGGAAGATGTTTAATATGTTCCTAATTATTTGTTGTATGGTGTGCGTTCAAAGAAGTGAATTAAGTTTATATTATCTTAATTTATCTGTTTCACTTACAGCTGATATGCTCATAGATTTATGCAGCAGTTGTTACTTTTTATGAATATATACTGATGATTTAATAAGCAGTTATAAACTGGTTAGCTATAGAATCTTGTTTTTAAAAATGTACATGTATTTGAAGATTAAAAAGAAGTATAGATTAAAATTAATTTTTTGGCTCAGTCTTCACCACCAAGTGCTCAGGGTTCGCAGCCCAAGTCACAGTGGGCAAAGGAAGGGACTGGGAGGATGAAGAAGTGCCCACTGTAGGAGAAAGTCAGGTACACAGGTCCATGGGACCTGATGAGATGCAACTGCAAGTCCTGAGGGAACTGGCAGATGAAGTTGCTAAGCCAGTATCAGTCATATTTGAGAATTCATGGCAGTGTGATGAAGTTCCCAGTGACTGGAAAAGGGGAAATATAAAACTCACTTTTATAAAGGAAGAAAAGAAAGACCTAGGGACCTACAGGCTGGTCAGTCTTGCATCTGTGCCCAGGAGGATCATAGACCAGATCCTCCTGGAAACTGTCCAGATGGAAAATAAGGAGGTGATTGGTGACAGCCAACATTCTTCACAAAGGGCAAATTGTACCTGACACATATGGTGGCCTTCTACATTGGGGTTGCAGCATTGATGGATAAGGGAAAATCGACTTATTTCGTCCACCTGGACTTGAGCAAAGGATTTGACACTGTTGCACATGATTTCCTTGTCTCTAAATTGGAGAGGCATGGACTTGACAGATGAACCACTTAGTGGATAAGAAATTGGCTAGATGGTCACACTCAGAGAGTTGTGGTCAAGATGTTGATGTCCAAGTAGAGATCAGTGACGAGTGGTGTTCCTCAGGTTGGTATTGGGACTGGTGCTGTTTAACATCTCTGCTGGTGAATGGGGACAGAGGGATCAAATACACCCTCAACAAGTTTGCTGATGACGCCAAGCTAGGTGGTGCAGTTGACACATTGGAGGGAAGAGATGCCATCCAGAGGGACCTTGACAGGCTTGAGAGATGGGCTCATGCAAACGGCATGAAGTCCAATAACACTAAGTGCAAGGTCCTGCACAGGGTTTTGCAAATTTGTTTTGCACTGTATCATACCATATTATCCTAGATAATTAAATTGTTAAGTTATATTGTCTATTCAGGTTCTAGAAAAAAAGATTGTTCTAGAATTTTTTCAGGTGGTTGCACAGCAACCTGAGGAATATCTCAGAATGAATGTAAGAACACAATCCCATTAAAATTATGAACGTAATTTACAAATATAGTTTAATTAGAGAAGATCAATCTTATAGGTAAATTTTATCAGTAAGAAGCATTATTAACATAACTTCCAATAATAGTGTAATGGGCAG
>NW_010197212.1:0-3922 GCF_000695765.1 Mesitornis unicolor | reverse complement strand
CAGGAATTATAGCTATTTTAAACTTGTTTCCTTTAATTTTTTTTCCTTCCTTTTTATTCTGTGTAGTCTTTGTTTATTCTGTTTATTCTTCTTTAGTCTATTAAAAACAGATTACTGTTTTTAAAGCAGCAAATCAAATAACCTTAAGCACTGTATGGTAACCATACAGGTCTGATGAAGGCCTCTGAAAGAGTAAAGGAATATCTAGTAGACAGAATTTGTTAAAAGCTATAGTTCATGACACCTCATCAGTTCTTCACTTTTCAGTCAATTCATTATCACCAGATGAAGCCTATGAAGCTCTCGTGTACTCAGATCTATCAGAAAGACTCTGTCACACAGCATTCTAGGGATTACTATGCAGTGACCTCATACAACACATTATTGATTTCAAATTGAAAGCTAATTCCTACCTCTATAACTGGACCACAGTTCAGTCTACTGCCACTGTGGCTGTAAAGAAGTGCGAGTACTTACAAAAAATTTCTTTTCTTGTTCATTACACTTGATGAATTGCAAAGTCCTTTGGACATTTTCCATTTTGTCTGGTGAATTTTTTTAAAAGGTAGTTCATGTCCTTATTTGACTGCAAGGTAGAATTTAAGTTAATTAATAACATTTATTTTTTCTATTATAGACATCGTTACATTCATCAATACAAAAATTAAAATGGCACAAATTCAAGTAATATTTAAGAAGGTTATGACACATTTAGGACTGAAGTGAATTCAAATCAATAATAGCTCACCACATCTTCCGTCAAAATTATTCAGTGTCTCCAGGTATTTACTTTTTTCCTTTTAATCGCTTCAGAGATAATCCTATGCTGAGGGTTCTTAAGTCCCTTCAGTTTCAGTAGAGTTGGGAGCTGAAGACATTCAACAGCTGTCAGGATATACCTCTCTAAGGGTTGGTAAGCAGAGCCAGTATTAAATTTACATGCATTTGATAAGTCTGAAGCATGTTAATGCAGAGTATGCCAGTCAAATATCTTCTGTACTAAATACATAAGGAAAAATTCTGTCTTCACTGAAAACTCTAGAATCTTTTCTCTGAATCTAAAGAAATCAAGATTTCATCTGTACAACCAGAATTTACATCATCAAAACAAATCAGAAATAAGTGAATCTACCTATTCTTGTCATCTACTAACAATCAAAATCCAGTTCAAGCCAACTGGAAATGGAAAAACCATATTGTGGTCTTACATAATCAAGTGTAGATGAGGTTGTAAAACACACCACCAATAAGTGCTGTACGGACACAGAAGTGAAAAACTGCATTCTCAGTGGTGAATGAGTTCTAGAGATATGTAACCGAGCCAGGTGTAACACTGTGAAAATACAAATTAAGATAATCTATGTCTATGCATGACTAACCCTGTTCAAAAAACTAACCAGTAATGCACAGCCAATTTTGTGCACAAATACTAGAACAACAAGTGCAAGAACTGCACTAGAACACCTGCTGATGGGGACTGAGCTCTGCTGGGGTGCTCCTGTCCTTACCCATGGAGCTGCTCCTCTTTGCTTCTATTTGGCTCCTCCGGTCCATCTCCTCAGGTCTGCTTTGGCTTGTGTCATGTCTTCAGGTGCACTGGACGAGAACAAGTTACCCCTTGTCCATGACCATTGCTGAGGGACTGCTGTGGGGTGGCTGCACATCCATGGGGCTCTGTGCCCTGTCCCCCATGTCCCAGGGGGCCCACTCTTTCTGTGTACCTGGTGATACTCCAGAGGGGAATCCTGACCATGGCCTGGCATTGGCTTCCCTGACAGCCCCCAAAAACCTTGAGGGACTTCAGCAGCTCCAGCTTGGCACCCATCTTGGGCTCCAGGGAGTAGAGAAAGCTGCTCCCCAGCTTGGGGGACAGGGATCCCAGGGAGGACAGGTAGGTAAAGGAGGACACCAAGTGTAGGGTAGGCAGGCTGGGCAGTGAGGCCTGTAGGGACAGACGCTCCCTGCTCAACACCTCCACATTGGACCTGCAGAGGAGGAGAGGGAAGACACCCCACTGTACCCCAGCCTCTCTAAGGGGCCCACAGGCAGCAGCCCCTTGGTGGCCAGGGCTGCCCAGCACAAGCATGGGCAGGGACAGAGCATGGGGTGTGAGGCTGGGGCAGCATCTTGGGGTCTTGCCCAGCACTCACTGCATCTCCAGTTTCAGCATGGGCTCTTCCACTCTTCCATGTGCTGGCTGAGAATCTGTTGGGGAGGCAGACACAGTAAGTGGCCAGCAGTCTCCAGTACAGCCCCAGATAAGGACTGCTGTGGAGTGTCGGCGATTTGTGGGGGGCTCAGTGCCGGGGCCACTCACTACTCTGCTCCTCTGGCTGAGCTATCTCAATGCCTCTCCAACGCTTCGATTTCTTGTGCTGCTTCTGCAAGACACCCAGGAGATGGGAGCTGCTCCCAGCCCCATGCCACAGCCCCCAGCACCACCCCATCTCACCCTGCCCCACGCCGCAGTGGAGTGTGGTGCAGTGCAGTGTGGTGCAGTGCAGTGGTCACCTACCTTGAGCCCACAGTTTAACACAGGCCAGGAAGAGATGCACAAACAGCATCCCGAAGGAGATCTGCTGAGCCATGGCCAAGATGTTTGAATGTGCCTTGGCACCAGCTCTGGTGTGGCTGTGGTGCCCTGAGTCACCAGGACAGGCCCACAATGCAAATCCCCAGCAATGTCTCAGGAACCCACTGATGGGACCGCAAACACTGCTGGTGTGGCAGAGGCTGAGGATGCAGTCTGTCAAAATGCCAACAGACTGCAGTGCCCACTGCCCACTGTCTGTTCCTGTGGGGCCCCTGTGTCTTCTTTTATAGTCTAGGGTGACAGCAGCACGCCTCACTTGGTGACATCATGGGACAGGCAGAGCCCGCTTTCCAAGATGGGGGACCTTAATCTATGATTCTATGACTGCTTTATTGTTGTTGTTCCTATTATTACAAATCACTATTGTTATTATTATTTAAGTTTCATTTATTTTAATTCCTAAATTGTCTTTATCTCAAACCATGAGTTCTTTTTCAGCACCAAAAAGGACTATGGTGGTTTAGCCTGGCAACTAGTGAAACACAATGCAGATGCTCACCCAACGTCAGGCTCAAAAAGCAAATGTGGTAGTGGCTTGGCACTCCAGAAAGAATTGAATCAGACAAGATGACTCCTTTTCAAAACAGCCTCATAAGCAACTGGGCCAAAAAGCACAGTATCGAGTGGATATATGTCTTAGCTTGAACTAAAAAGAACTAATTCTCTATTCCATTATTTGTTGCTGAGTCCGATCTGGGACCTTTCCAGTGGCCTGCTCCGCAGAGCCTCTGGTGGTATTACTGTCGCTGGGAGTGGGGGTAGGATTCAAGATTGGTGTTGTAGATATTTGTATACATTTTGTTTATTTTCCTATTTACATTATTATCTTGTCATATCATTGTTATTGTTCCTTTCAACCAGCTTTCATTTTCTGTTCCAACCCATAAGTCTTTCTCCTTTTTTTTTTCCTTTTTCTAGGTGGGGGATAGGGGTTCATAGAGAGTGTCTGTCCTTCATTTAGTGGCCAGCCCAGCCCTGTGCTTAGCACAGAACAGTTCAATGTCTGGAAGATAAGTAAAGAAGGAAGTATTTTTTGTCAACTTGGTCAAAAAGCTTGTCTTCAGATACTGGTATACTAGATGAAAAGCCAACAATTTATTAAGTTTCTCAAGATACCAGTGCAGATGAAGGTTGACTGATATGCAGGTTGCAAAATCTGTTGGCAATGTCACAGTGGAATGGAGAACCATAAAGATGGAAAAATTATAATAGTGGTAAATACTAAAACTATGATTTAAAGAAGCTGAAATATTTAACAAGAATCAAATCATAGTAGTATTTTTTATTACTTTGTACTTTAGTTTCATTATAATATTTTATTTTATTTTA
>NW_010197211.1:519-1178 GCF_000695765.1 Mesitornis unicolor | reverse complement strand
GCTGGAGACGCCAGGTACCGACCCCGCTGCCTGCCCCGGGGCTGGGGGCACGGGGGCTCCGGCACCGCCAGCCCCAAACCGGTGCCTCTGCTCCACTCCCTCTCCAGCACTGGGCACATTGGGGGCTCCAGCACCACCTGAGCTGGTGCCTCTGCTCCAGTCCCTGCCTCAGGGGTTGGTGCGTTGGGGTCCCTGGCACCACCAGCCCCAAACTGGTGCCTCTGCTCCGCTCCCTGTCCCGGGACTGGGGGCACCAGACCTGAACTGGTGCCTGTGCTTCACTCCCTGGGGCCAGGCACATCAGGGGCTCTGGCACCACTGGACCCAAACTGGTGCCTCTGCTCCGCTCCCTGCCCCGGGACTGGGCACATTGGGGTCTCTGGCACCACCAGCCCCAAACCAGTGCCTCTGTTCCACTCCCTGCCCCAGGACTGGGCACATCAGGGGCTCTGGCACCACCAGCCCCAAGCCGGTGCCTCTGCTCTGCTCCCTGCCCCGGGACTGGGTGCACTGGGGGCACCAGACCCAAACCAGTGCCTGTGCTCCACTCCCCGGGGCCAGGCACATCAGGGGCTCTGGCACCACTGGACCCAAACTGGTGCCTCTGCTCTGCTCCCTGCCCCAGGGGTGGGCACACTGGGGTCTCTGGCACCACCAGA
>NW_010197211.1:0-475 GCF_000695765.1 Mesitornis unicolor | reverse complement strand
GCTGGAGACGCCAGGTACCGACCCCGCTGCCTGCCCCGGGGCTGGGGGCACGGGGGCTCCGGCACCGCCAGCCCCAAACCGGTGCCTCTGCTCCACTCCCTCTCCAGCACTGGGCACATTGGGGGCTCCAGCACCACCTGAGCTGGTGCCTCTGCTCCAGTCCCTGCCTCAGGGGTTGGTGCGTTGGGGTCCCTGGCACCACCAGCCCCAAACTGGTGCCTCTGCTCCGCTCCCTGCCCCGGGACTGGGCACATTGGGGTCCCTGGCACCACCAGCCCCAAGCTGGTGCCTCTGCTCCCTCCCCGGGGCTGGGCACACTGGGGTCTCCAGCACCACCAGCCCCAAGCCGGTGCCCGGGGCAGAGCCGCCCGCCGTCTCTTGCAGGCTGCTGTAATTACCTGTACAGGATGAAGGCGCTGGATGCCGTCAGGACGTCTGGTGAGGGGCCCTGTCTGGAGGGGACGGGGGCGCCGCC
>NW_010197210.1:0-20812 GCF_000695765.1 Mesitornis unicolor | reverse complement strand
GCCCTCCTGAAGTCCAGGGTTGCAACTCTGACAAAGGCTGACAAAAAATCATGCTACTCAACAAAAGTACTTGCAAAACCCTGCACCTGGACCAAAATAACCACATGTAGCAGTACAGACTGGGAGCTGACTGGGTCGAAGGCAGTTTTGCAGAAAATGGTAAGGAGAATCCTGGTGGTCACATTGAATGTAAGACAGCAGTGTGCAAAGCAGGTCAACGACATCCTGGGTATATTACCAAGGCCATCTCTCAACCGGTTGAGGAAAATGATCTTTCCCTTCTCTTTTTGTAGCTCTGTCTATAGTACTGCATCTAGTATGGAGTTCTCTAGTATAACGAAGCCAGTGTCATACTGAATTGAGTCCAGTGGAAGTCTGCAAGGGTGGTTGAGAGACTGAAGCACACACCACAAAAGAAAAGGCTGAAAGCTGTCTTCCAAAAACATAAAACTAAGAGATCAGATGGTGGGATATCTTATTATTGTCTCCAACTACCTTAAGTGAGGGTGTAACACAATGGAGGTAGAGTCTTCTTAGAGGTGCATAGTGGTAGGATAAAAAGCAGTAAGCTGCAGCATGGTAAATACAAATTATATAGTAAGAAGAATGATGACAGTTGAACATTGGAACACAGAGTGTCCATTCTTAGAGATATTCAGAACTCAGCTGGACACAGCTCTGTGGAACCTGAAATAAGTTGTTCATGAGCTGTCCAAACCAGATGACCTGTCCTTCCAACCAAAATTATGCTGTGATTTTATTGGCCTATTATGTAGCCATAACAAGTGAAATAAACTTGATGACAACCATAGCTTGGCTTACTTATGGATAATTAATTTAAATTAAGTTTGGATGTCTACAGCTGGATGTTTACATTTGATTTAATCAGCCTCAGTTCTATTTAGTTCTAACAGAACAAAGGTCTTCTGCCTTAAGATCCTACTTGTCTTAAAGTGGTTATCCAAAGAAAATTCTGGCAACTAGAAGATTTCTAGCTTAGAAGATCAATTCAGTTGTCTAGTGCCATTTGAAAAACCATTAGAAACTGGAATACCCTTACAGAAGGATAGGCTGAATCCATGGGCTGATGCCAACTGTATGAGCTTCAACAAGGCCAAGTGCCAGGTCCTGCACTTCGAGCACAATAACCCCATGCAGCGCTACAGGCTTGAGGACGAGTGGCTAGAAAACTGTCAGACAGAAAAGGACCTGAGAGTGTTGGTGGACAGCAGGATGACCATGAGCCAGCAATGTGCCCTTGCGGCCAAGAAGGCCAATGGCATCCTGGGGTGTATTAGAAGTGTTAGTAGTTTGAGAGAAGTTCTCCTCCCCTTCTACTCTGCCCTGGTGAGACCACATCTGGAATACTGTGTTCAGTTCTGTGCCCCTCAGTTCAAGGACGACAATTGCTTGAAAGAGTCCAGCGCAGAGTCACAAAGATGATAGAGGGAGTGGAGCATCTTCCTTATGAGGAGCAACTGAGGGAGCTGTGTCTCTTTAGCTTGGAGAATAGAAGACTGAGAGGTAACCTCATTAATGTTTATAAATTTGTAAAGGGCGAGTGTTACGAGGAAGTCAGGCTTTTCTCTGTGATGTCCCATGGTAGGACAAGGGGCAATAGCTGCAAGCTGGAGCATAGGAGATTCAACCTGAACATAAGGAAAACTTTTTTACTGTGATGGTGACAGGGCACTGAAACAGGCTGCCCAGAGAGGTTGCGGAGTCTTCTTCTCTGGAGACATTCAAAACCCGCCTGGACGTGTTCCTCTGTGACCTAGTCTAGGTGATCCTGCTCTGGCAGGTGGGTTGGATTAGATGATCTTTTGAGGTTGCTTCCAAGTCCTAATATTCTATGATTCTGTGATTCTGTGATTCTATGATTCTGTGATTCTGTGATTCTGTGATTCTGTGATTCTGTGATTCTGTGATTCTGTGATTCTGTGATTTTGTGAAGTATAGGAGGCTAAATATCTTTTGAAGAACTAGATGAAAGCCTACCAGAGTACCCTAGTGTATCTTGAATAATAATATTTGACACCAAATGTTGAGATATATCTAAAAAATGTCCTGTGAATTAATTTATTGAACATGTATCCTCTTAAACACATTTTCAAATTACTATCTGAACTTCACTTGTGAGGCACTAGCATAATTTTTCATTGCAAGATTTTTCAGTGTAAAAATAAAGTGACTTTCAATACACTATCTACTTAAACAGATCTTTATTATACTTTTACGGGCATTTATCATTACTGATTGACATAGAGATTCAAACTGCAACAGGAATACTTCCCATATTTAAAGCTACTCAGTAGGAGGAAAAAAAAATTAATAGTTCAGCATATTTCTCAGCAAAAGAGCTTTTAATATATCTTTTGAAAAAAGTTTGTACTTATGACCCTTCAGTGACTAGAAACCAACATCAGAAAATTATTCAGTAACTAGGAAACAACTACAGACAACTTTTCAGCTTCTAGAAAGAAAATTGCCTTAAAACTTCATTAAATATTTATATTTGCATGCCTGCCTTGTTAGCATTTTATGAATAGGCAAAAACATATACTGAAAATTTTATTTTAATTTTATTTTCAGTGAACAATTTTATACAAAAACCTCTAATGCATTTTTATAGCAAAAAAAGTTAAAAAGCTTAAAAGCTGGAGCTTACTAGGCAACTATTGCTTGCAATGTCTATACCTCACTCACAGTTTTGAATTATACACGAATGAATATCAGAGAAATCACATCAAACTGATTTTTTAAAAAATGTAAAAAATGAAAGACCAATATACTAATACTGTAATGAAATTATGTGAACCCCAATGGAAAGAATATGAACAGTAAATGCTGAACATGAACAAATTACTTGGCTGTAGCTGCAAAAACATCTAGCCAGGCACAATGCTATTAATAACATAACTCATTGCAACTAAAGCAGTAAAATGTTGATTAACTGTAACCTTAGAAACCCACCCACATCTCCCTACATTTCCCCAGCTCAGCTACCTACAGAAATAAGCAGGTCACAAGTAAACCCTCCCATAATCATCAACACATTTTCCTTTTCATTCCCTCACTCCCCCATAATCTGAATTTTCGCTTGTGTTTGTGTAACAATTCCTTAAAAATTATTCATAGGTGAAGATATGCCTATGCTATAAAATATGCTTATGCCATAAGAACTACATTTAACTACAGCTAGACAAATGTCAGATTTATCATATGTAGTCCAGTAGAATTAGATAACTTGTGCATAAGCCCAGTATTTGATCCTATTGTTATCTAATTATTCCTAATTCTTTCTTCTTTTTCTATATGCCTAATTCTTTTTCTTTCTAAATTTAATCTCAAATGTTTTAGCTGGTCTGTGACAAGATATGAAAGTCATAGCAACAATTACATGTCAGACTCAATCCCTTTTCAAATATGTATTTCTGCTTTAATTTTCATTAAATTTTACCCATTTCAATGTTGGTTTTTTTCTATAAAAATAGAACCTTGATCTTGACAGATTATTCAGAGGTTATGCTTGTAATTTAGCAGGTACTAATTGATAGCAAAGACAGTATCTTATTTTATTATAAACTGTTTTTATTAGCTTTTATTTATTGTTTTCAATGAAGACAAAACTTAGGGAACACGGCCCAAAGAAAAGATGATGTTCATAAACCACAACATGATTTCTGGAGATCAGAACTATCTGACCATCTAAGTCATCCAATTCCCTTATTAAAACTGAGTAATATATATAGTTACTTAGCTAAGACATACCGCTGATGTATGTTGTTCGGGCTTTCTCTGAGTACTATATTAGTATATGAAATGCATGTTGTGAATACTAGTCAAATGGTACCAAAATAACCTTCATATTAGTCTCTGTATGTGGTTTATGTGAGGGGATTTTTTTGTAGTGGGGAAGGGGCCACAGAGATAGCTCCTGTAAGAAGCTGCTAGAAGCTTCCGTGGCTCCAGTTTGGACCTTCCTCTGACCAAGGCTGAGCCAATCAGCACCTCTGTGAATGATGTATTTAAGAGGGATGCAATACATGCCCCCCTCAATCCTTGCTTCAAGCAATGCAAATGCGGCTGCTGTGCTGCACTGCCTCAGGTAGTCTGGAACCAGCCCAAGCTCAAGCTCAAGCTCACGCCCCACGGAAGCTCTAGCCTGAGAGAGCCAGGAACTCTTCAAGAACCAGAAGAGACCTGCAGTGGAGAAAGGAGTGGGATGTGAGGAGAACAACTGTGCAGACACCAAGGTTGGTAAAGAAAGGAGGAGAGGAGGGAGGAGGAGGTTCATGGAGTAGAGGTTTCCCCTGCAACCTGTGGCAAGAGCACAGGTCGACACACCTGCAACTTACGGAGGCTCAATGAGGGAGCAGAGATCCACATGAGAAGGTGGCTGCCACTGCAGAGGGTGTGACTCCATGGTCAGTGTGTGCTGGAACAATCCATGGGAAGAACTGCACCATGTGGAAGGGAAGCCCACACCAGTGCAGTTCATGAGGGGAAAAAATCTGAAGCCAAGGGCAGACCCACAGAGGAGTTTGTGAAGGACTTTTTCTCCTGTGGGAGGAGTGCCATGTAGAAGCAAGAGTGTAAGGAGTTCTCCCTACCCCTGAATAGGAAGGAGAGGCAGAGACTGCATGGGATGACCTGACTTCAATTCCCATTTCCATCCCCCTAAGCTTCTGGGTGGGTGGCAGGTAAAGGAACTGGAAACAAAGCTGAGCCCAGGAAGAAGGGAGGGGTGGAGGAAGGTGTTGACTTTAAGATGTTGTTTTATCTATCACTATTCTATTCTGATGCTACTAGTAACAAAATAAACTGTTTTTCTCCCCAAGATGAGTCTGTCTTTTCCTATTAACCA
Source organism: Mesitornis unicolor (assembly GCF_000695765.1). NCBI lineage: Eukaryota > Metazoa > Chordata > Aves > Mesitornithiformes > Mesitornithidae > Mesitornis > Mesitornis unicolor. The sequence continues at coordinate 15,945 of NW_010197210.1, read as the reverse complement.
TAAGTGGTGAGCGAACTCTCCTGTCTTTTTTCTCGGCCCACAAACTGTTATATTTTTCTTCTCCCCATCACACATGGGTGGGGAGAAGTGAGTGAATGGCCTCGTGGTGATCAGTTTCCTACTGGGCTTAAACCATGACAAACAATTTGTGAGGAAGCTGCACCCCATGGGAAGACTTGCACTGAATAGGCTTGTTGAGGACTGTCTCCTGTAAGAGGGACAGCACACGGAAGCAGAGGGAAAAGTGCAAGGAGGCCTCTCTGCCCCTGTAGAGAATGGAGCTGCAGAAACAGCACGTGGTGAGCTGACTGAAACCCCCATTTCCTGTCTCTCTGTGCCACAGGGCAGGGAGTAGGTAAAGAAACAGGGAGCAAGGACTGAGCTGAGGAAGTAGGGAAAGGTGTTGACTTTAAGATCTGGTGCATCTCTCATTATTCTACTTTGAGTTTATTGGTAATAAATTAAATAGTTTTGTTCTTCTCGAAGTTGAGCCCGTTCGGTTTTTGTCTGTGACTATAAGTGGTGAGTGATCCTTTCCTGTCCTTGTCTCAAACTATGAGCTTTTTTGTTATATTTTCTCCTCCGTATCCCACTGTGGGGAGGAAGATTGAGTATGTGACAGTGTTGTGTGCAGTTGCCTGCCGGGCTTAAACCATGACACTGTTATATCAGTATAACTTTCTGCATATAGAACTTGTGCTAACAATAACAGTCACCATGATGTGTAAAGAGGTGAAATGGAATGTAACATGCATACTGTTGTTTGATTTTAATATAGCAACTTAATCTAGAAAATAATATCACCTGTCATAGTTTATAACTAAAAACTATTGTATATTGTAAAGTACTGAACAACTAACTACCAGAAGCCTCTAACAGAGGCATAGAAGATCAAAATTATTTGGTTTCTTTGCATAAACGATGTTTAATTATGTTAGACAGGGAGGAGGAAAAAATAAGAAATATCATCCAGTTTAATAGGTCTACACCAAAATTTTAGTTTAGCAACAATTACCTATAGAAACCAAACACATTAGGTACTGACTTAGGGGGAGAAGTAGCCATTGTTACTTGACTGTTGAGGGTTTTTTTGCTTCAGAAGGAAAACAGGGCAAAGAATAGAGTAAGAAAATGTCTTGTGTTTTCTTATTGATTTATTTTGTTCAAAAACATTAAAACATTTATCTTTAGTTTAATTGGACATTTAAATTCAAGGGTTTCAACTCTCTTCCCATCTCTTTTAGTGTTTTATTTCACAAGGGAATAAATACAGATAATCATGAATTGGTTAACTGGCCAATAAACAACTGATTACTGCAATAATTTTTCTTCCTATATGACAATTAAATTTACTGGTTATACTGATAAAACTGAATACCTACTTGGGGACAAAGGGAGAAGAAATTACTTTATTATTCTAACTAAGCCAGTAAATAAACAAATATAACTTATACAGAGTGATTATGAGTGCAGAAATGCCTCTTGATTTTTGAGTGCCATTCTTAGCAAACTGATAGAGCTTAATTCTCATTTTGCAGAGTAATGGAATAAGACCCTGTTTGGTGGAAGAGGTTTATGAAAATGGCTTATGAAATGTTGATAAACCATGATTAATAATTCAAATTAAGTTTAGTTTTAAAGGAATAACATACTACCTCTTACACTGTAGACTAAATGTAAGTATGCAGGCTGTTATGTTAGAATAACTTACATCCTGTATAACTATATTTTGTTTACCTTATGGTCCTCCATATGTTGAGAAGCAAACAAAAAAATATTTATTTTTCAAATTATAATATTAAAAGTCAGCATGTAGAGAAAGTAAGTGAGTGTTATACAAAGTAAAATACTCTCATACTGTGGTAAAAGAGGTTAAAAATTGAATAAAATATGAATTCAATAGATGTCATTTCCCAGTGGCAGAGATTAACCACCACTGCATCTCTTTCCAGCACACTAAACTTTAATCGGTGAGGACAACAGTGCCTTTGGACTTTTAACAGCAGGCATTTCAACACGTTAACAGGGTAATTGACACCTGAATTCAAAAGCTTTGCCTCATGTTGTAAAACAGGCTTTGATATTTAATAACATTTCAGCCAAACCTCTTTGCTCTTTTCTATGCTATGTTGAAGAAAAATAATGAACTATGAAATTATTGATTATATAAAGAAAAAGCAAGGTCCAAAACAATAATCTGTTTTAAACTGCAAAGTTCTCTTCCCTACCCAGAACCCAAATAAGATGAAAAAATCCCAAACCACAACCCAAAAAACCCAACCCCAAGCAGTTCAAACACTTTTTCAGTGCTGTTTATTTTATTTCCTTTTGGTCCATTCGTTCACATGAAAAGATTTAAAGTAACCTAACTGATACTTCTTCTAAATAGTCAGTGGGAACCGCAGTTGCAGTGGCAGGATAAGCTATCACGAGTGTTCATGTTTCTGTACTTACCGCATTTTCCAATGTGCTTGAATCGTCCTAAATTTTTTTAATGTTTTATCAATTTCAATCTCTATTTCTGAGCCCTTTGTGAAAGTCATATCATTTGGATCTTTTCTGATCAAGTGTTTCTTTCACTCTCTTTCTCTAATATGAGATTGAGATTATGTATCTATTTTCCCATGAAACCAACTGTTTACCTTGGAAGTACATTATTTTTTGTTTCCACCCTTAGTCCACCTTAGGACATACAGAGGACACAGAATCATAGAATGGTTTTGGTTGAAAAAACCCTTTAAGATCATCAAGTCCAACCATTGACCCAGCTCTACTAAATCCACCACTAGACCATGTCCCTAAGCACGACATCTACATGGTCTTTAAACACCTCCAGCGATGGTGGCTCAGCCACTTCCCTGGACAGCCCATTCCAATGCTTGACAACCCTTTCAGTAAATAAATTCCTCCTCATATCCAACCTAAACCTTCCCTGGTGCTACTTCCTTTCATCACTAGCTACCATGAAGATGAGACTAACCTCCACCTCACTACAACCTCCTTTCAGGTAGTTGTAGAGGGTGATAAGGTCTCCTTTTCTCCAGACTAAACAACCCCAGCTCCCTCAGGTGCTCCTGGTAAGACTTGTGCTCTAAACCCTTCACCAGCTTTGCTGCCCTTCTCTGGACATGCTCCAGCATCTCAGTGTCCTTTTTGTAGTGAGGGGTCCAAAACTGAACACAGTATTTGAGATGTGGCCTCACCACTGCCAAGTACAAGGATACAATAACTTTCCTGCTCCTACTGGCCTCCTGATGCAGGTCAGGATGCCATTGGCCTTCTTGGCCACCTGGGCATATTGACAGACAGCTGTTGACCAACACCCCCAGGTCCTTTTCCTCCGGGAAGCTTTCCAGCCACTTTTCCCCAAGCCTATAGCATTGCATGGGGTTATTGTGATCCAATTGCAGGACTCAACACTTAGCCTTGTTGAACCTCATACAGCTGGCCTCAGCCCATTGATCCATCTTGTTCAGGTCCCTCTGTAGAGCCTGTGTACCCTCAGGCAGATCAACACTCTCACTCAATTTAGCATTATCTGCAAACTTACTGAGGGTGCACTCGATTCCCTTGTCCATGTCATTGATAAAAATATTAAACAGAACTGGTCCCAGTACTGAGACCTGGGGAACACCACTTGTGGCTGGTCACCAACTGGGGTTTACTCTTTGGGCCCAACTATCCAGCCACTGTTTTACCCAGCAAAGCGTATGCCCATCCAAGCCATGCCCAGCCAGCTTCTCCAGGAGGATACTGTGGAAGACGGTGTCAAAGGCTTTACTAAAGTCCAGGTATACAACGTCCACAGCCTTTCCCTCCTCCACTGACCCAGTCAACTTTTCATAGAACGATATCAGGTTAGTCAAGCAGATCCTGCTTGACCTGCCCTACCTGAACCCATGCTGATTGGGCTTGATCACTTGATTGTCCTGCATATGCCACATGATGGCACTCAAGATGATTTGTTCCACAACCTTCCCTGACACTGGGGTCAGACTGACAGATCTGCAGTTCCCTGGGTCTTCCTGCTGGGCCCTCTTGTAGATGGGCATCACATTTGTGAGCCTCCAGTTAACTGTAACCTCCCCAGTTAGCCAGGACTGCTGATACAGAATGGAAAGTTGCTTGGCAAGCACTTCTGCCAACTTTCTCAGGACTCTTGATCCCATCCAACCCCATAGACTAGTGTGTGTCTAAGCAGTGCAGCAACTCAGTAATCATCTCCTCATGGATTATAGGGGCTTCATTGTTAATTCCATCCCTGTCTTCCCACTCAAAAGGCTGAGTAGCCAGAGTACTACCGGTTTCCTACTAAATACTGAGGCAAAAAAGGCATTAAGTATCTCAGCCTTTTCCTCATCCTTAATGATTATGTTTCCTCCTGCATCCAATAAAGGATGGAGATTCTCTTTAGTCTTCCTTTTGTTGCTAATGTATTTAAAGAAATATTTTTACTGTCTTTAACAGCACCAGCCAGATTATGTTCTAGCTGGGCTTTGACCGTCCTAGGTTTTTCCATGCACAGCCTCACAGCAGCCTTGTAGCTCTACTGAGTTGCCTGCCACTTCTTCCAAACACCATAAACTCTCCTCTTTTTTCCGAAATCCAGACAAAGCTCTCTGTTCAGTCTTGTTGGTCTTCTTCCCTGCTGGATTGTTTTTCAGCACACAGGGACAGACTGCCCTTGTGTCTTTAAGATTTTCTTTTTGAAGAGTGTTCAGCCTTCCTGGACTCCTTTGTCCTTTGGGACTGCCTTCCAAGGACTCTGTCAACCAAGTCCCTAGGTTGACATAGGGGTTCTTTTGATTATAGGGATAATCAGAAGATAGATACTTCACATTTGAACATTCAAGTATAAGATACTTCTAGGCTTGTATGTTTGCAGGGAATTACCTTTCATATATTCTTTCCTGTTATTTTTCTCCCTTCCTTTGCCAATTCTGCAACTGTGACAAACATTTTTAGTGATTTTCTGTATCTAGAAGAATTATATATGCAGAAAGTCTAATAATAATAGCAGTAGTAGTGCTATTCTTTTGGTAAATATTGAACCTTAATGAAGAATTCTGCCAAAGCTAACCTTAATGGTAGAGATATCTCTATGTTATACATATATATCTGGGTTATTTTTAATATAGCCGTAGTAATTTAGGCAGGTTTTAATTTAACACTACAGGATCACAGAAGGGTTGAGGTTAGGAGGCATCTTAAGATCAACTAGTCTAGTCCCCGTGCTCAAAGTACAGTCAGCTGGCTGTTCATTCGGGGTCATGTCTAGTCAGGTTTTATATATCTCCATGGATGGAAACACTGATATAGACAACGTCTTTCAGTGTTTGACCCCTCTTGCATAAAAACAAAACAAAACAAAATAAAACCCCTTGTATTTAAGTGAAATTTACTGTTTCAATTTCTGCCAATTGCCTCTTGTCCTGTCACTGGGTGCCACTGAGAAGAGTTTGGCTCTTTCTTTTACTTACTCCAATCAGATATTTCCTGAAAATAAAACCATATTTTTTTCAATATAACATCCATAATAGTAAACCAGCAGATTTCAATACTAAAATATTTGTTTATGGAACAAACATATGGCTGCCCAGAGAGGTTGTGGAGTCTTCTTCTCTGGAGACATTCCAAACCCGCCTGGACGCCTTCCTGTGTAACCTCATCTAGGTGTTCCTGCTCCGGCAGGGGGATTGGACTAGATGATCTTTTGAGGTCCCTTCCAATCCCTAACGTTCTGTGATTCTGTGTGTGATTCTGTGGAACAGCTACTGAACTCTTTTAAAAATTATTATCTGCTGCTTGTCTGTGCTCATCACTGAAGGACCTTTTGCTGATTTCTGTTAAAGCTATTCATTGTTTTCCTATTCAGTCTTCAACTAAGCTTTAAAACAACCAATTAACTGCAAAACTATGCTTAATATAATACCTGAGCTTTAGTTAGCTTTCAGAGTGATGCTGATGTATAAAATTTCTGTTAATACACTCTGAGTATTATGTTACCCTGTAGAAGAATAAAGCGCAAAGATCCTCAGTCAAACTTACACTGAAACAGGGAGTGTTATAACTCTGCTGAAGCACTCTTTGGCTGATCTATTTTGCAATGGGCTGAAAGGAAAAGATTGTGATGAGAATCTGCACTAGCCTGTCTGTACAGCATCACATAGATGTTACAGCTTGACTGGGGCTAGTTCTGGGATTTTTAATGCACCACTATAATGTCTAGCACAGCTACAGAAAGATTTTGATAGCTGCACAAAGATAAGGGAGCAGTAAAAATAAACAAAAAATACCCAACAAAAACCACACCCAACCAACCAAAAGACCCAAAAAAAGAACCCAAAACCACCTTAGATTTATTCTGTTTTCAGTGTAACCTTCAGAGGTGCTCACCTTTAACTAGGGTGAGCCCTCAACTCTGCCCAAATTGAATTCTCTAGCAATAGTAAACACTTCTGAAAACCTCACCTTCAAAAGTGAAAGTAACTCCAAGTGAGGCTTTGCTGATTGTGGCAGCTCTGTGAAATAATGAATGCTTGAAGCTTTTGATGAAGCTTTTTTTAATGCAGTGATTGTAATCTGTCCTGCTCAATTTAATTATCATTTTGCTACTGATTATAGTGGAATTGGTATTTCATCCTCTGTCATAATGGAGTAATAATTTTGTATATATAAACTCCAGACTCTTTTATGACTAAATGGCAAAAACTAATACTACTACGCTGTTGCTTCCTTGAAAATCTCCTGAGTAGATCTAGTAGATAAAATTAAATGCAGTGAAGAAATTGGAGTACTGGGGAAATATACAGGAGGAAGGAAAGAGAGAGAGTACTGCACCAAGTTCCTAGACGTCTTTTTCCTTTTTTGTTATGATGTTACATTTGTTTAGAGAATGTTGTAGTGGTTATAGTGAATGAGGACAAATATGAAGCAGAAAATGTGGTGAAAAAAGGAAAGGTTATTTTCTTTTATATGATGACTGTTAACTGTGTGGGACTGTGAAAGCCAGGCTGATGTAATATTTTGTTAAGAAATTGCAATTATGACGACTTGTTCTGGGAACCTCTGGGGGTTTTGGCTTTTTGAAGGTGTCAGTGAAACAGGTGTGACAAAATAAAGACTTTTTATCTTGGAAAAAATGCAGGCATTTTGAAAATGTTTTAATGAAATCAAATTATTTCAGATAATAATGAATGTCACTGTACAGTGTCAATGAGAAAGCAATAAAAAAGAAATGGAAACCAAAAGCTGTTAAGAGTAGCTGCTCTGTGATACCAAGTAATGGAGTATCCAGTCAGCTTTTGGTCTGTCTTCCAGGCAAGGGAGACACATACTGCATCACACTACTGTGGATAAGGAATATGTATGTGTATAAGCTGTATGATGCATCAGGAAGTGGTTGGGAAGATGCTGATGGTCTCAAACCTGAAACATGCACTGACATGGTGATACCAGGATGTATCCAGGTCCATCCAGGTGTTCTCCTGTTTAAGGAGACCAGATTGCTGGTCCTCCTGACTGCCAAAGCACGCCATATGTCTGTGTGGTATGTTTGGAAAAACAAGATTTCTTGAATTAGGCTGCGATGATCAAGTGCAGAGCTGTATCACAGATACTCCAAAACAGTAGCAACCACGTAATCTGCAACTTTTATTATCCTTTTTTTTCAATTTCTTCATCATCTTTTCTGTTGGCCTCTTAACTCCCTTTCTCCCAAGCCTCAAGGCCATGAGATGTTTGCATCCAGGTAATATTGTTGTTGCTTTGCTGGCTTGTACCACTAGAGTGAGCCCTTTTCTTGTCTGTAGGTTGAGATCTTTGAACTGCTGCTGGATCTTGTCCCACTTTTGTACAACCTTTGTTGTTTATTTGTCTCCGAGGTCATTGTGCCAATGATGGGCTGTTGTATGGTGTCCCACAGTCCCGAGCCATGCCACAAATTCCAAGAGTGATATCAACTGTAAAAGTTATATCTGATATAGCAGGTCTGTGGCCTCAAGCGTCCACCAAAAGTGTCAAATGTCAGAGCTGCTGTGGAATGAGCATTTAGCTCTTTTATGTTTTAGACTAGAAGCTGTTCTCTGATATTCAGAGGTGTAAAGTAAACAGTTTGGATGGTACATTTTGGATGGTCCTGCAGCTATCACCTGCACTTTGTTCTTTATAGGCATTTCTTGTGTACTGTCATATGATTTTGTCATCTTTTGTCATCTTTTAAGGAAAATAATGTGATTGCTGGAGAGTCTTGATTATGGCACAGGGCCATAGGACATCCCAAAGAGCAAACTAGAGTTCATAAGCTGTCTCTGAAACAGTAAGAAAGAATGATGTTAGATGGATACTTGGTTGCAAACATATAAATGGATTCACAAAAACACAGCAGTGGTATGTGTGTCTATAAATACATATATGCAGTACATACATAGGTGAACACGTTGCTTACCTATATTTGCAAAAGAAATTATGGCAACATGTAGAAGATACAGTCAGGCTATCTCTTAAAAGATGACTTGATGGCAGACGGAAGAAGGGACTAGTACCTAAGTGAATGTAACGGAGACGCCAGGCAAACCTGAACAAAATCTCAGTGCTATTGCCTTGCTGTTGTCCCAGAAAGCTTGTTTTGGCATCTCAAGTACTGCACTGCATATGTCAAATGACACTACCATCCCACATGGGCTGAGATATTAAGCATCACTGTTATACTGGAATTTGTTTGGGATGTACTAAGTGTTCTTTGTCATAACTCACAGCTAGAGCATAGGGGCTTAACCAGATGATGACCACCGTCTCCTTTCAACCTCAGGCTGTCGTGGTTTAGGCCCAGTGCATAACTGAGCACCACAATGCCCCAAAAAGGACTAGTCAAAATAAGGACTGGGAGAGCTTCTCACCGCTTAAACAGGTCACAGGCAAAAGACAGACTCGTCATAAGGAATAAAAAAACAACAAAACAATTTTAATTTGTTACCAACATCAGAGTAGAACAATGGGAGATACAACCAGATCTTAAAGTCAAAACACCTTCCCCCCACCACTCCCTTCTTTCCGGGCTCAGCTTTCATTCCCGGTTCCTTCACATTCCCACTCCCACTTTGCCTTGAGGTGCAGGGGGATGGGAGTGGGGGTTTGCAGGGAAAAAAACCTCAGCCCAGTGTCTCTCTCTCTGCTTCCATGTGGCCCCCTTTCCACAGGGGGAAAAGTCCTCAAAAGTCCAATATGGGTCTGTCCACAGCTGCAGTTTCCCTCACACACAAAGCTGCTTCAGCCCAAGTCCACAAAACTCCAATCTGGGTCTGCCCATGGTCACAGTTCCCTCACACACCACCAGTCGACCTCGTTCTCACCACAGGTTGCAAATAGAGAAACCTGGGTTCTGCGTCCTCCTCCTCCTCCCTCTCCTTTTCTTTCCTTCAAACTGAGCTTGGTGTTCTTCAAAGTTGTTCTCCTCGGGCCCTACTCCTTTCTCTGCTGCAGGTCTCCTCCGATGGTTATGGAGATCCCAGCTCTCTCTCTCTTATTTTTCGGGATGAAGCTGCAGTGTGGCTTAAGCTCAAGTTGTGGTCAGGGCCGGCCAAGCCCAGCCGGCCAAGGCCGGGGCCACGCCACCTGCACCTGGGGCCGCGCTGGTCAGGGCCGGTGCCAGAGAGAGAGAGAGAGAGAGGCATGCCCTGCACCCTCCTTAAATGCATGAATTCGCAGGGACACTGATTGGCTTGACCCTGGTCAGAAGTGGGTCTGACAAAGGCAAAGGGGGAGCTTTTCGGGTATCTTCTTAAAGGGCCATTCCATAGTCCTTCCCCCATTACCAAAGACACAACCAAAAACCCCTCACAGAAAACCCAACACACAGGCATTCTATGATTCTGAACACTCTCAAAAGGCATATCACAGAATAACAGAATTACAGAACAGTAATATGAGATAGTGATATAGTCTCTTTTCCTAACACAGCTTTTCTATAATTTGATAATTTTGTCTATGGCTTTGATTGGAAGAGGAAACAGTTGGCAGGAATAACAACTAAGGCCTACAAAATCCTAAGAGTGGTAGACAAAGTAAACAAGAGTTATTATTCACCAAATAACATTAAAACTGGGATAACCTAAATGAAACTAGTCTAAAACAGTCAAAAGAAAGTATCTCTTTACACACTAGGTAAAGAACTTCTGCAACTTGCTGTTATAGGAAGTGATGGAGGCAGCCAGTGTCTGAAAGAATAAATAAGAACAAATAAATACTGAAAGAATGGACAACGATACACACTTTAGAATCCCTAATACAATAATCATGGATGGAGAGAAAGAATGATGGAAGTGGATCACAGAAAGGGACCAGGCTTGTGTGCTCTCCCTAAATATGTCTCTGTGCATTCCTACTGGGGACAGATTGGTCTAGATTAGTCTGTCCAGGAGAGCATGACTTACATTGTATTCTTATAATTCTCCTTTTTAAAGTGCACTATAGTTCATCTCCAAAACTTTTAGGAGAGGCTTAAACAAAAAATGTGATTAATAAATGATAAAGTCAAGTAGGAGAGGAAGAATGATGTTAACAATGGCCACATAGATTGATATGCAAAGTATGATTTTTCCCCAAGCCTTAAAAGATTACATTTAGGATATTAAATCCACAAAATGACTCTTTTTTTTCCTCTCTATAAATGCCACATGTCATTCTTGATTTCTGCTGAGGAGGTCTGATATACACCATCTCAGCAGGACTAGAAATAAGAACCTTGTCACAGAAGAAATAAATAATTCTGATAAGTTAGCTCAAATGATAACACAGTGAGCTCAAAAGATCATGCAGCAAATACACTGCAGTATCATACACATTAAAATTACTTAGGTCTCTTACACGGTTCTTTAAAACATTATTTATGTATTTTATTCTTTTTCTGTCATACTATTTTCTACACTACTAAGGGAATTTATATTATTTTGTTTCTACAATGTAGAAAATATATTTTTTAAGCTTTTCTAAAGAAATATTTTTAAAATTACATATAGAGATTTTTGTAGCACAAATTTAGGAGGATCGACAAAATTCACTAATGATTTCTTTCCTCGTGGCTATCCGAGGTTTATGCCTGAAAACTACTACATCTATACTGTCACGTATTCTCTGGAAATATAATATGCAAATGAAAATTCTAATTGGCTAAGGACAGATGCAGGCTGGAAATTTTTGATTACTACCCTTAAGAAAAAATTGAGAGGAAAAAGGAAGTATACATAGCAAAAGAAATTCAGTCAAGTGCAAAGCACGTATCAGGGCATAAAATGAAAAGAAATAAGGTCAATACTATTTTAAGGCAGAAAAGTCTTTTGAAGTGAAAATGAGAACAAGTAGGACAATATTAAAAACATGGTTTGAGTCTCTGAGTATAAATGATTACAAGAAATGTCCATACTGAACCCCTATAGAATGGCTTCTTAATATAATAAACAGGTTGCTAGTAGTGAAATACTAATTTAAAATAGAACAGACATGGTGTTGAATATGCATACATCAAATTGATAATAGTCTTCATAGTGAGTTGTGATGTCAGTTGTTTTGTACATCATCTTAGTTAAGTTAAAAACTAAATGGATGGAATTCCTGTCATTTAAGTTTATTCTTCAGTTAACTATGAAATCAATCAATTTCACTGTGTAACTCACTCAAAGAGAAAATACTGAGGAAATGTAAAAAACGATGAAAAAAAAGTATTTTAAAAGCCTTCTGAGGTTAACTAGTAAAGCAATATTACCACCTCCACCATTAAACTATGATTGGATCAAATGAAATATTATGTATCTAGGATTGTTGTGGTTTTTTTTAGAAATGTTACTACATTCCTATAATCCCCCTTCTCTCTCCAATTTATAGTTTTAATTTTTTTTTGCACAGTAAACTGTCTAGCAGCATGAATTTGGGTGCAGTTTACTGAATGCTTTATTCACTTTTGACTTCTTTAATGCAGAGAATTTCCATAAATCAGATTTAGCTAGCTGCCACAACTATATTTGCATTTGTTTTGTGCCATCAAAGTGGTTTAATACAGCTTAAAAATCCCAGTGAGTCGAGCTATGTGTCTTTATTCACAACATAGCAAGCTTCAACCAGGCTGACATCTTTGTGCTAAGTATTCTGAAAATATACAGGAGGTGATAATCCCAGCTCTCAGAACTTTGTAATACAAAAGTCAAAGCAGAATATCAATATAAAAGAAGTGCAGAGGAAAAGAAGGAGAAAAAAAAAAAGTTTTTTCCAACATTGTTTTTTAGCTTAATAAAATTAAAGCAGATAAGTAGCAGATAGACGTGCTATTTAACTGTAAAAAGGCACAAGTAAATGAAGTGTGGACCCCATTTCTTTGTTTTACTTTCTTACATTTCCCACTATTATTTTTAAACATCAGCACCTAAGTACCATATCATGCAATATAATAATTTAATTCCTTCAGAACTTCAATCTTCTCTTGAAAATGCAAGTTTCCATTTAACGTAGCATATAATCTTGATAGCTTGTTGGACAGTATATTTACCAAATCCTTGGAAAGTAATTTTTATGGGGTTAGTACTTGCCTTTCAGCTTAATATAAGGAATAGAAATAACAAAGAAAGAGTCAACAATGTGGAGCTTTTTGGCATTAATACATTATTTTTCTTTTTGAATAGTGAAATTTAATCTGACAGTATATCTAGTTCAAAATACCACCATATGAATAGCTGAATAACTCCTAACAGTCAAGTGAAATCAGGATCTGCCTCTGTATTATTACTGGACAGATATTTTATCAATTTGCAATCAAATTTAAAATAAGAAAGCGGTTGTTTGGGGTTTCTTTTAAGAAAATATTTATTTCATGTTTATTTATAAGTACTCCATTCAACTGAATGAAGAGTGAAGACTATTTCTTCAGATATTTACAAAGCATGAAAAGCAGAAAAATTCTTCAAAAAAAGCACTATCTACTAGGTTGCTCTGGAAGGTACAGAGTATTTCCTAGTCTCACTGTATGTTGTTGCACAACACAAGCCTTCCTCCTGGCCACACTTCCAGCCCGCTCCACATCACAACAGTGTATAAATGAAAGTGTGGGTCTTTTGTTGACTCTGTTTTCCCTTAGCACTCTCTCACACCTCCCAGCTTCCTACAAGATTTATGCTAGATATTAGGAAGAAATTCTTTACTATGAGGATGGTGAAACACCGGAATAGGTTAACCAGGGAAGTTTTGGATGTCCCCTCCCCAGAAGTGTTCAAAGCCAGGTTGGATGGGGCTTTGAGTAACCTGGTCTAGTAAGAGGTGTCCCTCTCCGTGGCATGGGGGTTAGAACTAGATGATCTTTAAGGTCCCTTCCAACCCAAACCATTCTATGATTCTATGAAAACCTCTGGGAGATGCTGCAGACCTTTATGGCCCCTGTGTGTGGTCTGCTTCTCGACTTACTGAGTGACATGAAAAAGGCATGCTACTGACCCTCTACCCTTCTTATAGAACTCCCCCAAGTTTGATATTTCAGGCATACCCTTTGCAATATTACAATCTCTGTGGCCTCCAGCCCAGGGGAAACTGACCATCAGACCACAGACCAGGCCAGCTATTTCTGTTTATCATACTGGATCAAAAAAGTCAGCAGTGTATAGCGGTACTCCATTGAAAATAAATGAGATATCAGTACAGCAATACTGGCAGAGGACCATACAGTCCTCTGTAATGGAAACTGCTATGGTCACTATAAGGAGCACAAGGTCAGCAGAGATGTTCTCCTGCAGATTGCCTATGGATTATCAGGAATGAATTCTCTCATGGGTATATAGAACATCTGTCAGTTGCCAGAATAGGAAAAAATGAATCATAGCAGAAACCACCCTTGAAATTCATACTAAGGTTCCAGAAAACTGCTGCATTCATTAAAAAATTATCTTCTACTTTTATGAGGTTTTGCATATTGCTTTTTTATTTCTTTCTTTGGGAGTACACGTGTGTACAACTCATCCTTTTATAATTCAATCAGTGTATTTAAGGTTACAGTTTCTGAAACATTCACTCATATGGAGAATGGAATATTACATTAGGTATAGATTTTTGTTTCCTAATTCCCTTTCAAAAGATGATATAAATAGTAATTTTTGAAAGTAGTACTGAGCTACAGCAGAAGGTAAGATACCTCTGCAACCCACACCCCCCACACTCCTTGATAATGAAAAATAAAAAGCAGTGACTAAACATCAGTGTATTTATCCTTCTCATCCTTTTCCTATCAGGCCCATATATAACAGAGTAAAAGCTGACATCATTCTTACATCTGAAAGGTAGAGTTGTACTTTGATAAAGCAAAGCTAGTACCCTCATGTTGTACAGTTACTGCCTCAAAATACATACACTTTTCCTTTCAGTTAAAAAAAAATAAAAAAGAAAAAGGAAAAGCAAAACAAGCTGAAAAGATTGTACTTCTGTTTTCCCTACTATAAGTAGCCAGAACCTTCTAACAACTTTGATTTGAGCAATAAGTATTTCAGAGAGATAATACCTAGTAACATTAGAGTGATGGTAGTGTCTGAATATGAGTGATAAAAAAAGTAACTGTGAATCCTATAGAAGACTTGCTCTGCTCAGCAGGTAACTGCTGACCTTTAGAGTACCATACTCTCAGTTACCAAGTGACTCCTGACCAAGGGAGAAAACTCTGAGTGGAAATGTAAAATAGTGCCTTTCTGAGTCTGCAATAAAATGAAATAGGTAACTCACTTTCTCTTTTTCTAAAAGAGAATAATAAATTTACACACTGAACAGGTGCTGGAATTAAAAAAAAAAATTAAAAAAACTAAAAAGTTTGCTTCACTTTTCTGAAGCCTTTCTTCCTTTTGCTTTGCTACGTTCCTCTGCTTCCCTCATTACACTCTTTTGAGATGTGCTTTTCAAACATAAAAATCCACTCTGTGAGACACTTGTCCTAAAGAAAACCTTTCAATATTTTCAGTCTTTTCTCATATTCTTCAACAATTCTCTTCAGCTCTCTGACTTGAGAGACGTGTGTCGAAATCTGTGGGAAGACTTAGCTTCCCAGATCAGAACTAAAATACGATTTTGGTTATTAATTCAGTTTAATCTAAAGCAAGATTCTAAAAAATTCCTTACCAACTCCTAATATAACTAATACGTTGACAAAGCATTCTCTACATGCTTAAACTATCTTTCAATCATTGCCTAGAAACATTTTTATGGGGACCAAAATGCTCAATGCTTATGTCAGTGTTAAGCAAGCTTTTAATTCTTAGACTATATCTTCTTCCAGCTCACGAGGAATGTGATCCAAACGCATTACTCAGAATCACAGAATCACAGAATCACAGAATATTAGGAGTTGGAAGGGACCTCGAAAAATCATCTAGTCCAACCCCCCTGCCAGAGCAGGATCATCTAAACTAGGTTGCAGAGGAACGCGTCCAGGTGAGTTTTGAATGTCTCCAGACAAGGAGACTCCACAACCTCTTTGGGCAGCCTGTTCCAGTGCTCTGTAACCCTTACAGTAAAAGAGTTTTTCCTCATATTCAGATTGAACCTCCTATGCTCCAGCTTGTTCCCATTGCTCCTTGTCTTGTCATTGGTTGTCACTGAGAAGAGCCTGGCTCCTTCCTCCTGACGCTCACCCTTTACAAATTCATAAACATTAATGAGGTCACTCCTCAGTCTCCTCTTCTCCAAGCTAAAGAGACACAGCTCCCTCAGATACTCCTCGTAAGGAAGATACTCCACTCCCTCCATCATCTTTGTGGCCCTGCGCTGGACTCTTTCAAGCAATTCCCTATTCTTCTTGAAATGAGGGGCCCAGAACTGAACACAATATTCCAAATGCAGTCTCACCAGGGCAGAGTAGAGGGGAAGGAGAACCTCTCTCGACCTACTAACAGGAGACAGAGGGGAGACCTCATTCATATTTATAAATAT